>NW_004955425.1:26326048-26394220 GCF_000276665.1 Chinchilla lanigera | reverse complement strand
TGGTGGGGCAGTGATGAAGCTACAGAAGTAAGGTGTAAATTGATCAGGAAGGACCCTGTTTACCAGGCTGAGAATTACAGAGACATTGTCTGTCCGTAGCAGCATTTTTTATCGTGACCGTTTCTAGATCTCACTAGGACTAGACATGAAACATGGAACTTGCATAATCCAATATTTTCTATGTGTATTTTTCTTAACTCCAGTTCCATCCATCTTGCTCTGCCCTTCCTTAGAGGACTTTTTCTCATTCTTCAGGAAGCTGTGCCTTGTCTTCAAGCCTCTGGCTTAAAGCTAAGTTTCTGGCTGAGGGGAGGACTGTACCAGTTCTTCTTTGCACCTCATCATAGTGCCCAGTATGAGGTCCTGGTTGGGGTCAATGCTTATGCACTCTGGCGTCTTAACTCCCCCGTCCATCTCTTTTCTCCCTTCCTTCTCCTTCCCTCCCTGTCCTCTCCCTCTACTCACTGCTGAGAACGTCTTTGTAATCTGTACAAATCACAGCAGCAACCCCCAAAGGGGAAACCCCCTCTGCCAACCAGCTGGTCCGGCCTCATTCCATTAACAATGCTGAGTGGTAACTTTCCCATTACACAACCCATTTCATTATAGATGGAACTCAGATTCTGCCCTTGAAGAATTCTGAACCCAGCTGAGTGCGTGCTGAGCAGCCTTCTTTCATTTCATCTGACTCCCCCAAGTCCTCGTCCTTTCATTATCTTCCATCTTATTTCCAGGTACATGTACCTTGACCTTCGTGGTGAAAATTAGAAGTTAACCAATGTATGAGATGTCAAGAAATGTGTACTCCCCACAGTGTGCTTAAAGGAAAACATTAGCTCTCGATCTAGGGCAGTGTGGTAAACGTATGGCACACGTGCCACAGCTGGCTATTTGTGTCACTGAAAGCTCTAAAAGATTTCCCATCACTGATCTAGGGTAATCATCACTGATCTAGAATCACTGAGCTTGAATAGTAGAAATCCTCTGGACCAGGGTTGACCAAGGCTTTCTGTTAAGGACTTGATACTTAATGCTTTAGACTCTGTGGATCATAATGCTTCATCCCAACTCTGCCTTAGCAGTCAGAAAACAGTTTTAGGCAGTAACTCAACAGATGGTCAAGATTTAAGTCCTGCCTGTTGCACTTCAATGTGTAGCTTCCACCTTTCCTCACCCACAGCCAGTTTGTCCCAGCCTGGAAGTTTGAAACTTCCTAACACTCAGGAACTGAAGACACATATAAAAATTGTAAAGGCTGTGACACTTTCTCAGGCTTTCTACTATTCTGATATGATCTATGTTGTTTTTGGAATGATCAACCTCTAGATCCAGGGGACTCTGTGTGTGTGTGTGTGTGTGTGTGTGTGTGTGTGTGTGTGCACCCACATATTATCAGTGGACAGAAACATGCCCATTTATAGACTGTCAAGAGTGTCAACAAATGATCAGGTGGATTTGCTCAAATTATGGAAACCTCATCTCTGTTGTTCAAATCCAACTGAAGTAGGTCACGTTTTAGGAAGAAGGGTTTTAAAGCATGCCTATATGAAGGAGCTAAAAAACGAAAAGCAATGTGAGCAAAACAATGAAACCTAGCTGAGTCACTGGCGGGACATTCCACATGAGTTAGCCAGCTGCTAACGACTTTGAAAGGCAAGAGGAGCAGAACCAGTTCCCACAGAGGCACTGTGTCTCACATCTCAGCCTAAGTAGGTCCTGTGACTTGGCCAGTCTGAAAAGCATTCTCAGTTATGGAAGAAATTATCTGCCCTTTTAAAAGTAAGTGAGTTGAAGCTGTTTATTCAGAATATGAGAGAAAGAGAGAGAAAAAGAAAGAGAGAAAGAGAGAGAGCGATTCTTAGAAGCCTAAGCAAAGACACTGCTGGCTCTTCTCTGACTAAGAACCATGACAGTCTGGTTTCATCAGACAGCAAAATACAACAAAAGCCTAAGAGCTTGTTCTAAGGAATGGTACTGTAGATAGGCACCAAGGGGCAAGTCCTACCTGTGCACAAAGTGTCACCTTCCATTTCCTGTTGGTCATTTCAGCCACTCTCACAAACAGACTTTGATCAACTTCAATTGGGTCGTCTTCAAAATAGTTCACCAGCATCTCCAAAAGTGTAAGTGATAAGCTACAACGATACGGAACAACACCGGGAGGAGCATATTTATTCTAAAGCTGACTCATGAATTGTATGACATTACTACGCTGATGGTTAATTTTGATGGCTACTACACTGAAAAGAAAAGAATCTCCTTCCTGCCTCTTTGCTCCAACCTTTTTTAAGAACTTGACTCTCAGCACCAAAATCTCTCACCAGGCAGAGAAAGGCCAAGGACACCATTATCTGACCAAGTAACAAGACCCATTCTTGGAAGTGTAGGATGTAAATCACTGTACCCCCCAACCCACGTAGCCTGCCCAAATTTGTACCGGTGTCTCCTAGACACTTAAAAATTAAATTTATTTTCATATCTAGTTAATAAAGAAAAGGCTAAATTCTCTGGTACTATTATAACTTTAAGAGAGACCCCACCTCAACCCTATTTCACCACATCAGTTTTTCTCAAATATTCTCAATATTTAACAGGCAATCAGTATGTCTGGTAGATAAATGAATAAAAGGATAAACTGAGGAAATATGGGGAAAAGAGAGAACAAAAATCCCTCCATTCATTACACGTGAACAAAGAAAAGTAGTTTTTTGAAAAGATTCCTGAAAATCTCAATGAAACAGGAAGAATTTTTTCTTCAATCCATCAGAAACTATTGATTATAACATTCTAAATAATATAAGAGAGGAGAGAAATGTTCTTAAATCCCTGCTATGTTTATTTTATTTTATTTCTCATCATTTTACTGTGAGATAATCACTGTGTCTATTTTGTAAATGAAGAAACTGCAGCTCGAAAATGTTAAGTGTTTTGACCAAGGTCACAAACTTGTAAATGACAAACCTTAGATTTCAAGCCAGTTCTGTCTAACTCCACACTCCCTGTGTTGTCTATAGTATGATATTGCCTTTATACTGATGATAAAAAGGGAAGAAACAACCCCTGAACAAGAAGATGACTATAAAATTTGTGATAAGAGAGAAGAATTTCAGGTTAATTAATGCCCCTTGGTGCTCCTCTTCTTTTCTTATATTGGGAGAGAAGAGTTTCAGGTTAATTATTTAGAAAACAGGTACAGTGTTAGTTCTAGTTCAAAGTGATAGACATCAAAAGTCAAGAAGATTAAGTTTCCATTGGAAATCCCCAAACTCTCAAATTCCTGAGTGGTATTGCTGACTCACTTTTCTTTTGTCCAGTAGATCACATTGATTTAGAAACTTTGGAGAGATCCAATATGAAAAAAATAGACTCTAAAAGTTTAAAAACATAGTGTGAGTTTCAACAAAAGCACCACCACTCCTAACTCGTCTTATCTTCAGAACATGGATAGTGCTACTCTAAATATCAATGAAGTCCAAAATATTTACTGAGAATACAGCAAATAATAATCCAGGTTTTATGAGGAGGCAATCATAAATAATATTTTTATTAGTAGTGAGAAATTTCTTTTCCTTATTATTTAAATCTTTGAAAGAATGACTTCAACACTTTGGAATGCTAGTCTTAAAAGTCTGCCTGTTTTACAGCATGTGGGAGAAAAAACAGCCTTACTGTTGTTTTTATGCAACTTATTGGAATTCACACATTGACTTTTGTTTATAACAAGCCAGATATTCCTCTTTTCTTCTCCTGATTTCACAGGAGACTGATCATGCCTGTAGCTGAGTGGGATAAATATTATGTATTGTTTTGAGTTAGCTGGTAGTATATGTAGCCCCAAACAAGGCTTAAATTGAAAAATCTCCATTTTACTTTTACTCATACAGAAATGCTAGTTTGTGCACAATGGTAGTGAGAAATAACCACTGGGCTGGGTAGCAAAAACACCCACACACAAATAAAAACTTGTTCATCAAGCCATTGGGCATAGGTAGGACCTCCAAACTGACCTGAACCAGTTAACTGTTGGGCATTACAAGGACACAAGTTAGGTGCCCTGTCTCATCAGAACAAAGAAAACAAAGGCACTCAGTCAGCTAAGTTTTCTTGTGTAATAAGGATAATGCCACTCTCATAGTTTTGTAGAGAGGATGAAATAATGTAATGGATATCAGATGTTATCCATTTGGTCTGGTAAGTAACCACTGAATCAGTTGTGATTGCTGTTGAATTTGCTATTTCTACTAACATTATTGTCTCACAGCCCTCTGTCAGTTACTTAGTGATCCATCAGTATGATGCGCAAGGTAATCCAGGTGTGTTGGGAAGACATCAGGGCCAAGGCAGGGTTACTCTATGTGATTCTAAAAGAGGCCAAAGTCCAGAAAAACACTTAGAAAAACAAACACTGCTCCTCTTCTTTTCTTATATTGGGAGAGTCAAAAGATTTCCAATTCCATTCTCAAGTTACCAGTCCCTGATAAACTAAGAAAATAGTTGTCAAACTCAAGAAATGTGCTTAGGGAAGTGGGTGTTCTTAGAAACACAAACTGTTTTTGTAAACTTAAATTGAAAACTGTAGAAATTGTAATTCAAATCATTTCAGAGTGGAAGATCTGTGAATCATGCACAAGAATAAACTGCTTTTTTTGAAGACAAAAGCCCTTGAAAGTGGGGACCCTCCAAGAAATACTACCAATAGGGGCATCCAAGGCGTTGTCCTTCTTGATCTATCCCCACTGGTTCAACCCTCAATACAGAAATTTACTTAAAAAGTAGACTCTTAGGTTAGTTGGTGCATTGTAAATTTGCCCATATTGGAATAGAAGGTGTGACTCTGATTCTTTTTCAAACCTGTCTGCATTATATATTGGCCTTATATCTTTTTACCTATACTCAAAAATTTCTCCCTATCCACATTTGCTTGAAGAGATTTTCTAACATATACATACCTTGAAAATATTTCCCCTTCTCATAGTCCCAGCTCCCATCTTTGATTCTGGGCACAGTAGTATAGCAAGACTAGACACTTGCTCCAAGCAAAGTTAATCAGGTTTACTCTCCCAGGGTCTTGGAACAGGGCCCAATCACTGGGGAGGTTGGTTCTGGGGAGGAAAATGGAAGGTTGTGTTGAATCGGGAAAGAGAATGGCTTTTTGAAGGGGAGAGTGGAAATCACTTGCAACTAGATGAGCAAATCAAGAACAGGATCTTCAGGTAAAGCAAAGTGGAATGAACATGGGGTATAAGGACAATAAATGGACTCCTCCTGTGATTTTCCAGTTTCCATGAGATCCCCCTGGCATTTCCACAGATGTGTTTCTGTTGAACCCCTTTGTATTCCTATAATAAACTTCTTATCCACTTTATCTTCCTTAAAAGAATTTATTTTCCTCCAAACCAACAGCTCCCTAACTAAAATTTCCTGTACCCTTTGAGTCTTATTTTGAATTAACTTAGGCCCAGTCCCAGTCCCCCAGAGGCTGCAATCATCTTCTATCTAAGGGGCTGCCCAGCTGGTAGAACCTATGTTGATTGACGGTGAGAAAGAGACAGACACAGAAGCTCATGAGAAGTAAACAGTTAGCAACACAAAAGAGATCAAAGTCCTGTCTTGCCCTAAACAAGAAGGTGGGGCACCACCATTGCCTTTGAAGCACTGGTTGTCTTTCCTCATCCATGTTAAGTAGGTCATTGGCACTTCCCATAACACTGGAGCAAGAACTAAAGTAGTCCCAGAAGCCTGGCATCATTCTTTTATTCCAAGAGAAAGACATAAATTGACACTAATATGTACGTACACACATACACATACACACAACTTTATCTGCTTTGATAGATGACAAATCTCCATGGTGTTTAAACTAACTGTGGTAGGTAATTAATAAGAAGGTCCTTTTGAAGAGGAAATGGAATTACCCATGGGTAGTGTCACAGAAAGGAACTAGGTACCAAAAGAGGAGAAAAGTGATTTCAAAATCAAAGGGGGAAGGGAAGGTTGCTTTTGTTAGAGTGGATTTTATAACTCTATAGAGTTAAGAATAAGAATATGGAGACTGAGTGATAGAGTATAAGTCACTGGAAATATCTTTGGACTTTTATTAGGAAGAAAAATGAGGCAGGGTACATAAATAGATCCATCCACCAAGAAAATGGCAACTGCTGTAAGAGGAGGAAGAGATGAGACTCGGGAAAGGGGAGATGTTACTTCTGTATGAGAATAAATAAGGAAGACGTCATGGTTAAAAGCAGAGCCAAAGGAATAATTGTAGACAAACCAGTAGGATCATGGAATAAACACTGTTTGGCTACAGAGCCCTGATAGAAATATTTGGGGCACAGAACCTCAAGCGCCTCTCACTAGGAGAAGCTGGACTTCCTTGTCTCACACTCTATGTCACTGTGGCCGTATCTACTCTGGGAAGCCAGGGTTAAATATCTAAATGTAGGTGATAGCACTTCTAGGAAAGGGATGAGGAAAAAGAGTTACCACCAGGGAAAAAAGGTCATGACTAATTGCTGTGGCCACTTTCTTGAAGAGAGGGGACCAGGAGGAGAAAGAAGGGAACAAGAGTTGTGGATCTGAAACCTTAGAGCTGCAAATAAAAACAAGCAGATGCTACACTTCCCAAAAGACCTCACAAGCCTTTCCCAATCTCCTATGCATTTCAGAGCTGTAGGTTAAAGACTTCAAGGGGCTGCTCTCCCATAGGCCAGGGAAGCTGAGCAGGAGGTTATTTAGCTGTGACTGTATGATTGCTTTGGCCTGGAACCCTCCAGGTTTGCCATTCCAGGATGGGCTTCTAGTTGGTTTCTAGGTTTCTACACTACAAATTTCCCACATTACCCACTGCACAAGAATGCAGCCGCCCCCCGGCCCCAGCTCTTTGTATGCCATAGAATTGTGATTTGACTCTCGGTCAACCCTGATTCCAGCATGGTCCAGCTCAAATCTGTGCCATTCTAGGGATGGAGAGGATGTGTTCCTGTCCCCATTCATGAGAACAGCTGCCTCTGACTGATGAGGGAAGAAGACTTGCTCTCTTCTGTCAGCTGCAAAGCTTTTATCTTTAAGGCACACCTCTGCTCTGTGTTTCAGTGTGAACCATGTGACTGCTGCTCTCTATTCACTATGGCTCCTTCCTGAACACTGCTTCTGGAAGGTTCCTTTTCAATCTTTTTGGTTTCAATCTAAAAAAAAGTTAAGGAAGTTTTATGTATGAAGACTTGGCTGTGGGTTTCCCACCGAAGGTAAGCCTGCTGTCTTGGGTGAGAGGTCTCCTCAACTAGGAAGTGACAGAGCTTGCTTTCAACTCTAGATATTCTAAATCTAAGACTTAAGGGTTTGTACAAGAGAAAATGAGGCAAGTGAAGACTAGGATAAGTTTTTGCTGTAATATATTTCTTCTAGGCCACCCCTATGAAGTGGAAAAATAGATCCCAAATGGATTTTAATAAAGGAAGGATAGAGGCAACTACCCTCAAAAGTTATTACAGGTGACAACTATACATTTGGTAACATATTAGAAACTGCAAGGAATGGAGTTCTCTGGTTTAATATTCTAGAGGCTGCTCCCAATCTTCTGAACTTGGCACTGCAGACAGCTCACGGTTCACAACACTCCCCCAGGTAGACGGGGGTCGGCTCTCACCTGGTAATTCCCACGCCCTTTCTGAGTATAGCAAGAAGGAATCGTGGTTTGCAAATGCTATTTGAATACACAGGCCATGCAGTCTCATCATTTACACACCTACCTGCCTGTGCATATTCGTACAAACATGGAACACGATACTAGTGTGGATCCAGCAAGAGATAATGTTAAGGGCAAGGGCTTTGCTCTAGGAAGAAATGAATAAGTCACACAAGTTATGCTTTGGGGGACAGGCTAAAGTAACATATATACCACAGATACTCCTAGAAAAGCTCCGCTTTTACTCCCAACTGCTACAAGTCACAGATAGGCTGCCATACTTTAGTATGAAATTTCCACACAACAAAGCCTCATCAAAATACAAATATATTATAATATTCTCCATTTCTACTAGTGCTATATTCTGTTGTGCAAGTAATTGAATATTGAGTGAGTTCTGACCATACTATACCACTTCAGTCAATTGACTTGTTTGATTAAATGAGTTTCCTGTTTCTAAATAACTGGGGGATTAGAACCCACTTCCAAAATTCTCCTTCACACACCTGTGGATATATTGACTGATTTAAATTAATAAATATTTAGCAAGTGCAAAATAGAAGCACATGGACTTAGGCTCAAGCGTGGGTTTCCATTGCGATCTTGGGAAAGTTATTTAACTCCTAAGCCTCGGTTCCTCACTTGTAGATTGGGGATAATAAACCCCATTCCCTCAGACTGTTTTGAGAGTAGATGAGGTCATGTATGAAGAAGGCTTGGCATGGGTCCCTATGTGGCGTTCACACTCCACAAGTAGCACCTATTATTGCTATCACTGTTATGAAATTGAAACTGCCTCATTGCAGGGGAGGTGCTCATGGCATGAAAGATCCAGGGTAGGCTCCCAACAACCAACAACCTAAGTCATTTGGGAAAAGGTGGGGTTGGAAACGAGAGCAATGACTGACCTAAGGATTTGCACAAGAGAAAATGAGGCAAGTAAATACTAGATCAGGACACCCAGCTGAGTCAGTGCCCTCAAGCCGTGTGGTTTGTTGTTGACAGAAAATTCCCTGTCCCTATCAGATGCAAATCCCCAAAAGGCTCTACTTAAGAGCCACTTTTTGGACTGTGCTACAGTCCAGCAATCAGAGCCAAGTTGTTTTTCTGTGTGATTATTGCCTGGTAGAAAGGGCTACGGCCTAGAGACCAGCTGTGGAAATTTAGACTGCTGTCATCTAGGGGATGCCAGCTAATGAACCCTCAGAGCAGAAAGCGATTTCAGGTGATCAGGAGACACTGAATCTTGACCAAAGCCACCTCCTTCCGGCCTGTCCGAGCACCCTCCAGAATCCCTCTCCAGTTTCCCACACAGCGTTTGCTGCTCTGAGCAGTGCTTCTCAGGAGACTGGGAAGAAGAGATTGTTTCCCAAGGTTACAGAACTTATCTCTTTTCCTGGGCTATGCAAACAACTTTGCAAGGGCCACCCAGATTTTGCAATTAAAGAGGAGCTCGCAAGGAAGGGTATGGCCAGGGCTGTTTCATATTCTGCCGAGTTGGGGCTCAAGTTGCCTCTGTGGGAGAGCACCTCTGCTGGGGCCAAGTACATGGCCTGCCTGTCCATGGGACAAGAGCTGGAGTCCCAAGTCACTTTTCTTGCCTCAGGGCAGTGTACTAAGCTCAGTCAGGGTCTGTTCATGGACCACAAGTTGAAAATGATTTCCTATTTGCAACAGAAAGTCACACACGGAAAAGCCAATAAACCCCAATGACCCATGGCCATGGTTCTCACACTACACTGCAGAGCCCAGCCTTACCTGGGAAATGGTTAGCAGTGCAAATTCTTTGACCTCACTTCATTCTTACCTATTGATTTAGAAATGCTGAGGGTTAGATCTTATAAAGGTTTTAAAAATCCCTCCTGTTTTTAAAATCTGATGGAGGCTTAAGTTTGAGAACCACTGGCCTGGGATACCCTTCTAGTGGTAATGAACAAAATCATTTCAGAGGGGGTTTTAAGACATCTACAGTGTGGCTAAGCAGGGATGATCTCAGGAAGGGCGTGTGGAGGTAGGCAATGCGTCAGACAAGGCAAACATACAGGAACACACCTGGACCTCTCCGAGAACTCCTCGGCATATTTTCATTTGCTCATTTGCTAATTAAATTGCAGTACCACACAGAGGTTTCTACTTGTCTTTCATAAATAGCTGTCATTAAGTGAAGGACTGTCAAACTGGTAAAGATGAGGAGATGATACAGGAAGGGCAGGGAACAAGGGAAACAGCAGCTCCACCGCACCTGAAGGGCAAAACCTGACCTCAGCAAATTCCCATGAGGTCGCTACTCAGAGGAGAAAAGACCAGCTGAAAAGCTGGAGGGAGTAGAAAAAAGGAAAAGATGGAGGAACAGACATGGGCAGATTCACCCCAACCAGGAAAAATGGAAACACACGTACCATGTAGCCCCAAGCAATCAACTGACTGTCAGGTTAGCAGCCTAGGAAGTAAATGATATACTGTCCTCCCACTTGAAAAATACAGCTGCGTAGCAAACCATAAACAGGAGCATGTCCTCTGAGACAAGGATCCAGGACAAGGACATCCTGCCCAGGTACAAGAGTGGTAACAGCTAGAAAAGAAGAGGAAGGGTCAAGGAAGTAAGGCAGTGGGGAGAAACAGCAGGTGATAAAGACCTGAGAATAAAGCCTTCTAGGGTACTATACCTTGAGGGGCTCATGTTCTCTGCATCAAGCTAATAATTCTTCCTCTGGATCAGCCTCACCTCTACCATGGGGAGCAGTGAGTGCCAATGCCTTGGATTTGTGATTCATTCCTTGTTGAGGGAAGAGACCAGAGAAATGTCATTTTCTTATCCTAGACCCATCATAGCTTCCCGTGCCTGAGGGAAAGAGGTGGGGAGGGAAGGAAGTCAGGAGGGAAGAAGGTCGGCAGGGAAGGAGGGAGGGAAGAGAAAAGGAGGGAGGGAGGGAGTGAGGGATGGAGGGAGGGAAGAGGGAAAGAGGTGGTGGGGAGGGAGTTGATCACAGACCAGCGGTTCCTCTGGATGACACAAAGGAGTGTGTCATCAGATAAATGACTGAAAAGCAGTTTACATGGAAAATTAGTAATCTGATGCAACACTTCGGGCTTTATGATGTGGGTTGGTTGATACTTGGCTTAGCTTCTGATATTGCAAAAATTTCATTTGTAAGCTTTCTATGGCCAATTGTTTTCATGTTGATTTTCTGAGTGTTGGTGTTCGCTGTTTAGCAAACATGAAAGTTGATGTATTTTCTCTGGGAACATCATTCAGTGTGAAAAGGCCCTATATGACATTTCTGGATGTAGCTTTACAAATGTAAAGGGCCTTAAGAATTGTCATAATCTGGACCATGGCAATGTTTCCCGAAGGACATATTGGGAAGGTAAAAAAATTAATATAAAGAAGTGAGCTTTGCAGCATTATCCGCAATCAAATTTTTAAAAGACCCTAGGTCTGGGGATGTGGCCCAAGGTAGAGCACACACTTAGCATGCCATGAGGCCCTGAGTCCAATGCTCAACACCAAAAAATTCAGAAAGCAAAACTAATTCTTCTCCTACCAGGAGTGTCTATGCTTTGAATTCACGCTTTGGCTCAGCTCCCTGGAGACTTCATTCATTCAGCTTCTCTTTCTGTCTCTTAGATCATCAGTCTCTATCTGGACACAAATGTGCTTGCACTCTTCCAGTGTTAACTTCTTTTTCCCGGAGCACGCATCTCAGGCTGGCTGCCACTCTTCCCTGTGTCTCTTCTCAGGGAAACCCAAGCTCCAGCTCTTCATCCTCCCTCCACTTCCTCGCCGCCCCCACCCCCCACCCCCGCACGCAGTGGATCCCTCTCTGCCCAGCATCAGAGACGACCTTCTTCCTGCCACGTCCAGCAAGTGCTGTGCTATCTTCTCCTTACACTCTCAGCGGTAGTGTGCATGTCAGCCACTCCTTTTCCTCCTTCCTTGGCTCCCAGGCCTCCACATTCCCATTTGTCCTCTTGCTCAGGGATTGCTCACTCCTCGCTGGCTGATTTGCTCAGTCTTCCATTTCCAGCCCCCTGTGAGGAGGAGCTCTCCTCCCAAGTCGGGCCATTCACAGTCACTTCCTTTGATGGCCTCTTACCGGCAAGCAGCTTCTGATGCCATCTCACACCAATGACTTACATTTATGTCTCTGGCTTAAACCGCTCTCTGAAGCCCAGACTTATACAGCCAGCTGCCTGTTTCACATCAACACTTGTGCATCCCAGGTATCTCAAACATTACTTGTCCAAAGGAGATCTCTTGCCTTTATTTTCCTACCCAACCCCCCAATACATAGATTTTTCCCCTACCTTCCCCACTTACTTAAATAGGATTCTCTGCCAGCTCTGTTATTGAAATGAGATCATTGGATGTTCTTGGTTCTCTGATTCTTCCCCCTTCTCAACCTCTATGTCCAAACAATCAACAATCTTACAGGGATGTGTTAGTTACTTTTCTGATTGCTGTGACAAAATACCCAACACCCACAAGTTAAGAGACAAAAGGCTTATTTAGCTCACAATTTGTGGAGGTTTCAGTCCATAATCACCTGGCTCCAAAGCAGGGTGGTACATGGCAGAGAAGCAACAGCTCATGATGGCAGAAGACAACAAAAACAACAACAGAGAGAGAGAGAAGAGGTAAAAGAGTCAAATCCTGTCCCTTATATTGTATCCAGTCCACTAGGATTAGGGTGGTGCCAATCCAATCAGTGGATGGATCCAACAATCACCCACCCTTAATCTCAGCACACTTAATCCCAGCATTGCATGACAAATCAAACACACACTCTAGATTCAGCCACCTCTGAAGAAAAATCCCTATGACCACATGAGGCTTTGAGGGGACATCTAGACACAAATCATATCAGGGTGCCACTTCCAGTCTACATCTTCCCTTTGGCCGTTTTCGTCCCTCTACACTACCACTGCCACCACCTTAGTCCAAATCGCTACTTCCTCCTGCCTTAACTAATAATCTCCTAAATGGTCTTTCTTCCTCTGCACTCGCCCTGACCCTTCAGTCCTTTCTTTGAACACCACGAGTATTTTGGAAATGCAAATCAGATCAAGCCTGTCCATTCCACTTAGACTAATTTTTCAAATCCTCACAATGGACTGCTGGGCTGTACATGTTCCCTCTCCTGTCTGATAGTCTGATTTTACCTCATAGCAGCTACCTGAATGCTTACTAATTCTTTCCACTCCTCCACTTCCTACTTTTGAAACCCTGATTTATGCACACAAGCCCACACTGTGGTGCTTTTACTGCAGATCACCACAGCAGAGAAACTGGATGTAAGTTATAAAGGATAAGACGTCAATTTATTTTTAAGCATGTTAAATTAGTATATTAACATACACCTTAAATTTAGCAACTGAACTCAAATTCCCCATTAATTAGAAATTGCTTTTAGCTACAATAACAATGGCATTAATAATCTAGAGCATTTCCTCCCTCTAACGTAACATGAAGGCCAAGAACGACAGGTGTCTATCCACCATAATCCACATCTGGGCATCTCCTTTACCTTATATGGGGTTCTTCAACCTCAAGGTCCCCTTCTTGTCTGAAAGTGATTTTGCAGTTCTGGTCATCATATCCATATTCCAGGAGACAGGAGGGAACGTAACAGAATTTCATTTGAGAGTACTGAAGCATAGTCTTTGAAAAGAGGATACCAGGATTCCTTGCAAATAGTTTATTGGAAAGGAAAAGAAAAATTACCCTGATGGTAAAAGAAATGCATTCCTTTCTCCCACCAAGCACAAAGGATTCTAGAATTAAGAGGAAAAACGGGAGCTAATAGTTTTAGGGTTTTTATTCCATACTTCATGATATCTCAAAACGTTGCCTTACAGAGGTGTATAATAGGTAGAACTAGTCCTTCAAAAAAAATTCTTGTTGAAACCCTAGCCCAGAATACCTCAGAATATAAGTGCAGTCATTAATGAAGTTAATGAAGTTAAAATGAGGTCCTTAGTGTGGCACCTAATCTAATAAGACCAGTGTCCTAATAGGAAGAGATTAGGACACAAAGAGAAGAACATGTGTCGAGGCATGGAGATGATGGCCTCCTGTTAGCCAAGGAGCAGCATCAGGGGAAACCAGCCCTGCCAGCATCTTGCTCTTGGATGCCAGTCTCCAGAAGTGTGAAAAACTCTTTGTCTTGGCAACGCTAGCAAACTGACACATGTGGTTAGACTTATTTTTCAAATAAAAAGACCTACACTCCAAGAACTCAATTTACCCAAGCTCACAGGCCCTTAAGCAGCAGGGCCAAGATTCAATCCCAAAATCAGCCTCACAGTCTGTGCCTCTTCCATCCCTTAGGTTGTTCTCTTTAGCCTTCCTGCCTCCTCTCAGCTAAGGAGAGCTTACTTCCTCCGAGACCTGAGTGATCTGCAGCCTGTTCAGATATTCCCATTAAAAGGGGGAACACGAGAAACAAATGTCAGTCAGAATGAAAAAAATATTTCAGGCTCAATTTCTGAAAACAACCCAGAGAAGATGGCAATGCAAATCGCCTGCCAATGTGCATTGTGTGCAGGAATATTTTAAAGGCTTAGAGTCATCTGTCAATCCAGATGGAAGAGGATTGATAACATAGTCCTTATTTAAGAAAACTATATTTTTAAAGGAACTTTAATCTTTTTGGTTTACAGATCCTGGAGATTTTTGAACTGTTGATTCCATATGGTATTAGGAGGGCATTACCACTTTACCTTGCCTTAGGCAACACCCTGCTCGGGTTAGTCTGTGTCCCGCTGCTTTGGGAGATTAACAACAAGTTTAAATTGATTGTCTTCCTAGCAGGGCATCCAGAAATCCCCTCAATGATAGATTAATGGCATGTGTGCACACAGACAGGACCAGAGGAAAAGTCCAGCAGGGATGGAGTGCTCACTAAGTAACAACAGCTGATCTCATAAACTAATTGACACTGAAGTGTGAACAGAGGATGGCACCTGTCAGAAATAACACAGCATTTTCACTGGAAATTGAGCCGAAGGTCTCTGTTCAAAGTGGCAACTTCAGGCTGTTTTTGTCTTCATTCACAAGCCTACTGAAATGAGAAAGCGAACATAAAAGTAAGAAAAATTTGTTGTCAATATGGAACAGAGAAAGGTAACATGAAAGGCCAGACTGTAATGTATAAAAACAGAACAGCATCAAAGAGGTCCAGCAGCAAGCTAACATATGTGTTCCACTTACGCACTGCTGTGTAACTAACTAAGCACCCCTGAACTTTTACCCATAGGTTTCATTTTGGGAGAGCTTGGTAAGGTCCACTTATCTCTGCTCCACTGAAGAAGCTTGATATGTGAGTTTGCTCCTTTCCATATCCAATGGCTTCTGCTGGGAAGACCCATGAGGCTCCGGGAGCATCTCCCTCCAGCCCCATGGAGTCCCCCTCAATGCAGCAAACATCTTATAGGTTGCCCCACGGCTCCCTACATGCATGTACCCAGACAAGAGACAGGACATAAGAAATGGGCAGAGCTGGAAAACCAGTCTGATACCATATTGCGTTTTATGATCTGACATCCACTTGCACTGCATTGTCGTCAAAAAAGCTAGACCATTTTCCAAGGGAGGCAAATTCTTGTCCTTTTTCCTTAGGAGGGGCTACCAAGTTCTAGAAAAGGATGGCATGCAGCCATTTTGAAAATACAATCTATCAAATACGCAACAGAAGAACAAAATTAGAAAGAAGTGATTGTGATCACTAACAAGGTCATCATATACCATCAAGGTCAATGGGACAGGGACTAGAAATGAGGGTGCACCAAAGGGTAAACAGGCCCAGGAAAACCCCACACTGGCCGCTCCCCGCAGATCTTTCTACAAGGCCACTTGATGTGAGGGAGGGCAGGGGGAAACGGAGCACTGGGTCAGCCCTCTGCTGGAGGGACATCTACCTCAGCTGGAAAATTTAGAACCGGAAATTCTTCTCCCAGTAACTTCCCTATCCCGGGGCTACCTCTGATCTTATTTCCTTCCTGTCATTTGCAGACAATGAGAGCCTTAGTTGAAACTTTCAATGTTTCCCTTTGTCTGGGACTAAAATATGGGACAAGTACCTACACAAACTCTGATAAGATCTACCTTGACATGTAATATTGGGCATGCATAGACCTCTGTCTGTGATTGAGAAGGAAGAGGAAAGAAGAGAGGGAGACAGGGAGAAAGGAAAAAAGCAAGAAAGGCAGGAAGGACAGAGGGAAGAAGCAGGAAGGGACAGTCATTTGACATATAAAAAGATAAAATCGCTCACAACAAACAACGATTTTTGAGATTTAAGGAAAATACAACCTCACCCCTAAGAAGCAAGTAAAACAACCACAAAAAAGGTTCTGAGACCTATTAGTTTCAGAGAGCTGTGAAGACACAGTCTAAGGTTATTAAGGGCTGCTTTCAGATTTTAAGGAATTGTGAAATTAAAGATACAGTGGAGACAACAGAGATAATGAGCAACCAGCTTGATTCTAAGGTAAGGAATGAAAATTATAGGACAAGGCATCCATCCACTAGTCACTAGGAAAGGATAAAGAAAATTACACAATGAATCAACCTATAAAAGGCACAGAGGATAAATTCTGTAAACTACTTTTAAAAGAAAGAATGCAATCCTGTCCCTAAAACAGGATTTAAGACTTCTGATCAAAATTATATAAATTACTTGCGGGGAAAAGAACTACACAAAAGCAAACTCTGGTAAAATTACAAGAATTCAAATTAAACTTTGAATTGAAAGATATGGAACCCACAAGCACTTTGATGTATAAAATTACATTCAAAATGGAAATAAATTAGATTATCGGAGTTTCCTCTAATACTAAATCACAAAACATAAGAGAGTCAAATCCTGACAAATAAGTCAAGCAAATAAGGTAACTTGATAACATGGCTAGTTACAAAATAAATAATCTTAAAAGCAAAACTCTTTTCCTATTCTGGACAATATGGCAAAGTAAACTCAATTTTGAAACATGCCAGGAGGTGAGAGAAATATAAAGGACCCCAAAGTCTGACATTACAAACAAGAGAAACCCAAAGGGAGGTACAGGATGTCGGGTCTTGACCAAAGGCTGGACAGAGCGAGGCTGGCACCACCAGCAGGGATGGCTCTGGTTGACACTTTGCAGGGTCTGCCTCCTCAGGAAGGCACTACTGACTTTATCACCCCGGGAGGACAGGAAGGCATAGCCTCAGCAGGATGCCACCTACACCAGGGCAGGGGGCAGTGATACTGTGGCAATGTCCCAGGCCAGTGGGGGCAAACCGCAAAGAGTAGCTGATCGTGCTGGGCCTGAGGAATGTCCCCTCGCCATGGGTGATCATGCATGTGCCTATCTGAGGAGAAGAAAGAGTGTCAAAGACAAACACATTCATTGCTTTTCGCAGCGGAGTTCCAGGAACCCGTGTTGGCCTGCAGTTTCTAGCCCCAGCTTAGAGCACCGGCGTGACTTCATCTGCAGTGGAGAACGTGAACCAGAGACACACTGAGGGACGCCTGCTGTGCACCACGGCGCAGTCTTCCCCCACCATCACACTGCGCACTTGTACACACCAGCTGCTCTGTACCATCCCGACCATCACCACAGCCTCCCCACAAGCACACCACACCACCCACACCCCTTATGCAGAGCACATACACACAGACCCACCGTGCCCCACACCACACCTGGCTATTGGTACATCACACAGACCCGACCTCATCCACCACAAAGAGCACCACATACACCACCCAAAGCCCTGCCCTCACACCACACACACACACACACACACACACAGACATATGTGCACACTTGCTTCTCGTTCTAAGAGTCTATTTGTCTGCAGCATAAACCAATGACTCTTCTAACAGTTTTGGTCTCATATCTAATCCAGGGCCCACACACACAATCATGAGACAGAGTGAGGAAGGGCTCTGAGGGGGCCTGGGAGAGGGAGCGTACTGCTGGGAAGTCATCGCTGCCTGTGCTGCTGTTGCTTGGGGAGCAAAAGGTTGCCCCTTCCGATTGGGGAATGGCTCGGTGCCCTCCGGCCTCTGCCACCCCTGCAGCATCCACACTTCTCCACCCACGTCCCCTCTCCTCCTGCTGAAAATCCTTCTGAAGCTGAGCCACCCCTCCCAACTTGCACTGGCCGCCCTTTGTGAGCAAGTTTCTCCAAACTGTCGCCTTCCATCTGGCTCGAGGACCCTGGGGAGGACAAATGCCTTCAAGCTGGAGCAGGAAGCAGCAAAGGAGCCCATCTGTTCGCCTCCACATTTGCCTGTGACCTCTTGTTGTGTCCACAGAACCATGGGAGATATGTGTGGCTCCTTGGTCCCTCCTAGCAGAAGGTCCCCAAGGCACTAGTGCTGGGGGCATGCAGCGCCTCTGTGAGGATCCCCATCCCCACTGGGCCAGGCCTGGGAAGCTGGTTGGCAGATACTCAGCCCCAGCGTTGGCCAGAACACTCAAGGGAGAGCCCAGGAGCTGGGGGCTACTGGGGAGTGGTCCCCACGGATCCCCTCACACCACGCTCAGATCTCAGCCAGAATCTCTCTGACCCACAAGTTGCCACAAAAATGCTCTCCAGGAGAGGCAGGAGGCAGAATTCAAGGCAAGTATGCCAAGAATTAACACAGTATAGAATGGAAGCTTCCTTTCCCCTTTATTTCTTGAAAATGTCATCAAAGGAAATAGATTTTAGAAATACTGAGAATCCCAAATTGGGCTTTAGCTTCCACAGACCTGGCTATGCGTCCCTACTGTTCGTGCTTGCAATGGAGGCATGGTGTCACTCGGGAAGGCAGGTCTCTGAGGACACCCACGAATGTCTGTGTGATTCGTGATGTTTATTGGGCTTAGGGGCTGGCTCTTAACAAAACCCAGGGTCCGGGTGAGGGAACACACGACAGCGGAGCACAGAAGGCCAGGTGGTCACTCACTTGTAATCCCACCTCTCCGAGGCCAGATCTTGGCTCGCTTTACACCTAAACTGGGAATAACAATCACATCTACTTTCCACAGTCACTGTGCGGGTTAAAATGAGATAATACAACTGAACTGGGTAGCACAGCTCCTAAATCATCACAAATAAATGAAGATGAGCCTGTCATACCCTACTGATTGATCAGAGCCATTGACTGAATACAGAAGAGGGCTTAATGCTGGGAGGTGGTAGAAGTGCAAATAAAATCTCCACACCCCTTTGCACCCTCCTCTGCCCCTCAGTCATGGGTGTGGCTGTCTGGCTGCCCTGGAAGTGGCAAGCACATTCCGGGGGTGAGGACCTCTTGCCAGTGCAAACTTCAGGACATCTCCAGGCCCCGCGCTTGCTTGCTGACACTCTGCTTCCTGCTCCGGTGTGAGGACACATCTGCCCGTCTCTCCCTGCCCAGGTGAAGACCAAGTTGAAGTTGTGTGCTTCCCTTCCCTCCTAGCTGGCTGACAGTTTCCAGGGATCTTCCTTGGTAACAGGTGGGGCTCTCTCCCGGGCTCATGGAAAGCCTTCTCCCCTCACCCAACTGCAGAGGGGAAGATACTACTGCATGTCAAGACGCAGTGGTTGCTCCTTGTATGAATGACCAAAACATGAGCTCCTGGAGACAGGCATTTGCCCATATCTCTTAGTAGAATGGTTAAGGACATTTCTGGCACTCACCTGAAAATGTTCCATCTAATGGGTCTGCAGTGAGACCAGGCATGCGTATTTTCTAAAAGTCTCCCTGAGACTCTGGGCCACCCAGCCAGGAGCACCACCCAGTGTGTGTCCCATAGGGGACAGGCAGGGAAGTGAGACAGCAGTCGTGGAGACTCCCACCCATTCCCTCTGTCACTGCCACCAAAGGGAACAAGCAGAAAGGTGGACACAGCCCTCTTTAGAGGGGAGACAGGACAGGAGTGGGAGTGAAAAGGAGGAAACCCCACAACTGCTGGGGAAGGTAAAGAATTCCTTTCGTCACAGCGCTGGGGCAGCCGCTCTCAAATGCCCAAGCGACCCCGGGCCTCTTGGCAATGCCTGTAAATCAATTCACACAAGCCAGGGACTGCCTGTGTACTGTTAACTGACATACAATATTTTTCAGCCTAAAGCTCCAGCCCTCTTATTTTTAGTCACAGGACCCCAGCCCTACTGGAAAATCCCAAGGGAGCTGCATTGCTGCTGCAGAAGGAACTCGGTACCCCACATCCCCAAAGCTTGAGCCCTTGGTAAGCTATAGCTCTGGGGATGGCCACAAGTCTGTGTGGCCCCGGCAGGTATGCCAGCAAGGCAGCAGGAGCTGGAAAAAGACAGAGCTTTGCCCAGGGCCTCTTTCTGGATCTAGGAGCTGATCCCAGCCACATTATTATGAAAAGTTATTAAGTGATATTCAGTTACAGGATCATGGGGGAACAAAGAATGAGGCCCCGCACAGCCAAAACCATATGGTGGTGGAGGCTGCACGCACCTGCAGGAGAGCAGGCAGGCCTGGTTCGAAACCGTCATCAATTCTAGAAAAACCATAAAGTTTGGACTTGCTTCATGGCACTTTCTAATTAACTGTGCGGCCAGTTTTCTCCGCTTCCTTATAAAGGCCTCTTTCTTTCCTCCCCCTCTTCCTCTCTCACGGTCCAAGACATCTGGGAAGAAGGTTCCCACTAACACTCCCCACGCTCAGACCACAAAAGGCATAAGCAGGAAAACAGCACCTACCTCTGTGTCCAAAGCAAAAATAGGAGCGAATGTCTTAGAAAATTATCATGAGGAAATAATCCAAAAGAGGGAGAGGGAACCGTAGTGCTCTAACCGCAATAGCAGGGAGCTGAAAAACATTTGCATTGATGAACGGTGAGAAAATGGTTTAATCAACTCTATTTACCCAGCAGGCTGAATAAAGAATGGGAAGGTGAATGTAAATTCTACACGGTGACATGAAAAAAGTCTCACCATATAATATTCAAATAAAAATGTGGATGCAAAGATGGATGTCTGCTGTAGCTTTGCTGGTACTGTCACACACGGGCATAACTCTAAGTCCACCAGCTGACAAAAACGAAAGATGTCTTGGCTTGCTTATGCTAGGACTGTGGATTTTTTTCTTGCCTTTTGCTTAGAATTGTGTAAATGTTTTAAACTGTTTGTGGGGCACACAGTTTCAAGTAAAATGAAGAGGAAAATAAAAGTAAGAATTAGTGGTTTTTTAAAGTGAGGTAGGGGTAGAAGAGAAAAACAGATAGATGAGTTGGTCAGAGCCAAACCTCCTCCCAAGTTTTCCAGAACACAGCCACTTGAAGTGATTTCCATGATGAAGAATTCATTTTTCTCGGGCTGCTCATTTGCAGAAGACAGCAGAAGAACGAAAAGCATCTTGGAAGGGAGCAGAGGTTTCCACAAGACTTTCCCTGGGCAGGACAGTGATTGGACTCCAAAGTTACTGGTTGGCGGTTGCCAGGGTGAGGCTGGATCTGGCTTTTCTCACGTAACCTAACAGATGGGAGCTGAGCAGGTGGAGAAATGCCCGCCGCGGGCAAAGCCAGGCCTTGGTGCCCTGCGGATGAGCAAGCCTCGGCCCCAGCGCAAGGCAAGAAGGGGGATATGTGGAAAGAGTTCCTGGAAAGCTGCCTTGGGCCTCCCTCACCCAGGCCCCCATTCTGTCGGGCAGCTCCCCCGCACTTACTGGAAGACTTGGCCCCTCGGTACCCAACCACGGAGACAGTAAAGCCGGCTGTGCCTGGGGGCCGGACACTCTGTGCTTTGCAAAGATATAGCCTTCTAGGAAAACAAAATTTTATTCTCAGTTCATTCACAGATTCATTTCTGCTATCTCCGGGTTCAGATAAACCCAGAGCCAGAGGCTGGTCACTTTGATTATACTTGAGGATTGAATAAATATGTCTTCTGTTTAATATTCAAGAAACTCGTCAAAGGAGGACAATTCATCTTGGGGCTAGGTTTCGCCTTATCGCCGTGGCTGTGAGAGGAAGACCTGAAGAAAAGCTATGCATTCAAGTGAGGGGCAGCGTATGGAAACCGCCTGGGGAGAGAGCCCCTAGCCCTCACACTCCTTTGTGCTTTGGAGGTTGAGACAAGCTTACAAAATATCTCCTGTTCCAGCCCCAGAAGGGAGGTGGTGACACCCTGTGATATTTTCAGTGAAAGAAAACACATAAATGTTCAAGAAACAGCCTGGAACAATCAGGGTCATAATTCCTGGCTGCAGCAAACGGAAGGGCGGGAGCAAAAGAAGCCACGCAAGAGTAATTAGGCAATTGGTGACCGCGGGTCTGAGCCTGCAGTCACTGATAAACACCACATAAAATTTTTAAGGACCACACTGCAGGAAACAGAGCTTTGATATCTGAGAAGCAGTCAGACTTTGCCCTTGTGAGGAATCAACTCCAAGCTTGTAAAATACACCTGTGATTCCAGCATGATTTTATTGTTGTTCAAATGAACACGCTCAGCGTTCCCTCGCAGGCCTGTAGTTTGTAACTGCCATTTGTGCGTCTTCTTTTGAGGCATTGGCTTCTTGGTACAATGGGGACACTTCAGGGACAGTGAAAATAGTTTTACTCGTTGCTGTGTCCTGGGAACCCAGGGTGACATTAAATCCAGGGGCAGCTAACACTTCCCGGAGAAATAAATCCAAGAGATATAATTTTTTCTTACGCCCTGTAAGACTCTGCTTTCAAACAGCTTCGCTGTCTCAAAGCCCCCTCTCCACTCTGGTTTCATGGCACTGGCTTTGCATTTCAGCTGCCATGTGAAGAGCCAGTCTGCAGGGGACTCCCACCACCGGAAGCACAAGGAAGAATTCTTGCGTCCCCAGGGCGGGCTGTCCTTTCCCATTCTGTGGCCACATTTTCCCAAGCTCCTGCATCTTGTAGCTGAGCATCTTGGCTAAAAGAAAAGAAGGAAGGCAGAGACAAAGGAAGATGAGGGAACCCGACTGTAAATCATGGTAGATTTTATTTCTTTCTCCTTGATGAAGTGGAGATGGAATCTAACACTCAGCCATAGAAAGGCCTACAAAAGAAACAGATAACCTCATCCTAGGTCTCAGGACTTCACAGCAGTGTTGGCAGCATGAAAATGCTCCTGCCTCTAGCTGAAATGCCCTGCATCTTATTTCCACATCTGGCTCCTTCCTACCTGTTCCTCCAGATCAACTTCCAAACCATCCTCCCAGCCCCACAGGCATGAGACACTGCTTAGTGTCCTGTGTAAGAGCACAGACTCCAGCCAGACTCCTTGCATTCACACATCAACAACGCCACTCGGCAGCTGTGCAACCATGGGAAAGGCTCTCAACCTTGCTGTGCCAAGTATTGTGACCTACAAAATAAGGATACAGATAGCATCTATGTCACAGTCCTTCAAACTGTCTGTCAATGTATGTGCAGCGCTTACAGAGTACCTAGCATATAACAATTACTCAGTAATTGTTGACTACCCTACCCCCCATTATTACCCTGTTTCCTTTCTGACAGGATTATTCACATGCTCCCTCTTGGCACACCCATTCTTATAATATTAGGGCTGGGGATATAGCTCAATGGCACAGTGCCTGCCTGGTAAGCGCAAGGTTCAGAGTTCGATTCCCTATACCAAAAAAAAAACAGCCCAATCATTCTTATGAGATCTATTTTGGTTTGTATTCTTATTTGAAACCATATCTGTTCTTTAAGGGAAGATTTGGAACCCTATTCTTTTTAATTTTTTTTTCTTAAAGCTATCTCATAGAGACGAGGGATTGAGTACCATCTTGTTTCCCTGAAAATAAGCCCTAGCTGGTTGTTACCATAGTGATGGCCAGTGTCACATGGACGATTACATCTTGAGGTTCTCTTGCTTGGTGGCTACTCTATAAGGCAGGGAAGGCAAGATTAGGGTGGTTGTGGTTGGCATTTTTGATCTTTAGTTTTCAAAGTTGATTGTTTTCTGGGTAGGTCTGATTTTGGGGGAAACACAATAACTGAATGAAGAATCAAAGACTTAAAATGAAAGGAAATAAAAGGGGCATGAGGATATTATGCAGAGTGTTTGCCAAACATTTGAGAGGTCCTGGGTTCGATACTCAGCATAAGAGGGAAAAAAAAGATATGGCAGGATATGCAGCCTCTGTTCGATATGTACTCATGGACTATAAAAGGAAAAGTCAAACAAATGCCACAGAGGGCTTGCATTTTGAAAGAAAGGCATGAAACCAAGAGAGGGGAAAGAACCCAGGCTGCCCCAGGTCAAGGAATGATGTGAGGAGAGCAGTTGCCACCAACTCAGATGTGTGTGGAGCAGGTGAGTGCAATTGTGGAAAACTTTCTCCAAATCTCTAACCTCAGGAAATACTGCCTTATGGGGTGAGAGTTCACATCTTCCTTTGGCACCCGAATTCTCTCATCCTTTGTCCCCCCAGCCTGCAGCCCACACTGTCAGCTCCTTGCACTGCAGCCCTAATGCCCAGGACGGAGTAAAAGACAAACCCAGAGGCCCTGTGCTGTCCACCATACGGTGTAAGGGACACGTATGTCCTCAACAACCTCTGCTTCTGGTCCCTAGCCCTGAGCCCTCTCCCCCTCCCCCTCCCCCTGCTTCCTATGAGCCCTGTGTGACATTCTCTCCACCACAGTAGCAATGAACACTCCAGGAGGGGCCTCTTGATTGCGCCCCCTCTGCACCCAAGGGAGAGAGTCCCCGCACTCTAAGCGGCTCATGAAGGAGTAATTTACACACGTCCACCAGAGCGGGATTCTCATCAGCCAGCGCTCATCAGCCAGCACCTCAGAAATGACTCAGGCTGCTGAAGCTGGAGGTGAGCGCTACCCACCTGCACTGAAGGTCACCTGGGAGATGGTAGAGGTGGCATCCAGCGCATCTGCTCAGAGAAGGCGGTTGTCACATGCTGTCCTACGCATCTTGCAGGTCCACCTCACTGGATTTCACAGTGCAAAAGCCAAAAGCTACAATGTGAGTAGGAAGGGAAAGGTTAACAGGACAGGTGCTGTTCAGTTCAGTTCACTGCATGAAAATACCAAACAACTCCCTTCTCACTTTCCGTTTCACTGTAACATTGCTGATTTAAATAAAAGCTGAGGGGAAAAAAAAGAAAAGAAAAGCTGAGAAGAAAATTAACCACAATCTTTAATCAAGTTGTGTAGAATATGGCTGTTTGGAATGTTACGATCTGACATGTCTGTAACAATAAATGCAGGCATGAATAGTATGAAGACTGTTACCACAGATTTTTCTTCCTCTGCTTTGGATTTTCTACTACCATCCAGCCACAGATGTCCAATAGCTAGCCACCTCCGTGACACTTGGGCCTGCAGAATGACCCAAGAAGCCAAACAGAAGGCACTGGCATATTTCTTACTGAAAAAGACTTTGAAGTCCTGGAGCTTGAAAGACTCCATGTAATTGCAAATTGTCATCATAATACAAATATGTCTGGGGAGACAAGTCCAAGGGAAAAGTGGATTTTCACCAAGGACTGAGCCCTTGAGTTCCATGATCAAACACACATTTCAAATTTCCCAAGCCTGGCGTGTTCACACCCCAGCATGTGCGGTCCGTCTGGAAGACATGGTCAGCAGAGGCAGACAGGGACTGCTGACCAGAGGGACCTGGACGCTAGGATAGGCCTGCTGCTACCAACAGCGTGGGATTCGGTTCAAGCTGCTGAAGTCCTTTGAACTTGTTGTCTATTGTGAAAGCCCTCTGAAGGAGAAGAAAGGGCTATGTCATAGAGCTGGACAAGGAATCAAACAGTAGTTGCACAACTTGGGATGTCCCTTTGGTCACTGCCCTGACATTTCCGTGCCATCCTCAGATACATAAACCGTAAGAATCAAATCAAACAATAGAAGAATATCAAAATGTGTTCAAAGAAGATTCTCTGTCCACCTCTTCATAACTGTCTTGATTTAAGATCCATATCAGATTCAGGAGAATAGATACGCTCTCTCTCATGACTTCTGTCATCATTGTCAGCATTTGTTATGGTAGCAGCACACTTGCTGACCTGCTACACTTACAAAGCTCTGTACTAGGAAATCAGAGAGAATATAGAGGCCCCTAGTCATGGTGTTCATGAGGGTTTTACTGAAAGATAAAACATCATTTATGCCAGGCATGGGAGCAAACACCTATAAACTCTGAAGCAGAAGGATCACAAGGTTAAACCCAGCCTGGGCAACTTATGACTCAAAATTTAAAAGCAAAAATGAAAGGGCTAGACATGTAGCTCAGTGCAAAGGCTCTGGGTCCAATACCCAACACAGAAAATTTTTTTCATTGATATAAATAATAACACAACAAAACAAGGACCAGATGGTGGCCTGGATATGAATAGATGGTTTGGTCAAAATTTAAGTGCCCTGCATATAGGTAAGGCTGTGCTTTGACCCTTTGTAACCCTGTGCTTTGAACTTTTATAGCCCCGTGCTTTGAACCTTGTTCCCTTCCACATTCCTAGGAACTACTCCCCATCACCATCCCTTGTTTTTCCAATATATACAACCAGCTCCCCTCCACTAGGTACTTGTTATATGCCGGATCTTTAAAGGCTCAAGTATTTTCCACTCAAAACAAAATCTTCATCCAGTCTCTTCCTGCTCCTGCCCCCAGCCACTATTCTTAGGCAAACACTTCCAAAGACTCATCCATCCTGATTCTCTCCATTCCCTCCTTCTCACTTACTCCATAAACCTAACCTGCCAGCCCCCAGCCAGGGGACCAGCCACTAAGGTGAGCAGGGACCACCTGCTATCAAACCATAGGAACACTTTGCAGTCCACATTCTTCTTGACTCCTCAGCAGACTTTCATTCGTAAGTAAGCAATTTTACTGATGCAGACAGCCAAGTGCAAAAATTATGAACACAAATGTTTATATATGAATGCACCCCTTACAATAGCCATTTGGATAACCAAAACATTGCCATCTCCTTAGAAGCCCCCAGTGGCCCTGCTAGTTGCTACCCCTTCCAAGAGGTAACCACTAGCAGTGGCTATTGAGCATGTCTTCCAGACCCCACCGAAACTGAAGCACTCGTTCCTCAGCTACGAGCAGGGTCAGGGACCAATAGCTCACAACCTAGTCAGTCTCCCAAGATTTCCTGAGATGAGTAAGACCTTACTCAAGGTCCTGCACCTCCAGGAGGCATCCTGCACCAAAGGAGTGGTTGTCATATAAACAACTGAGGCATAACGATCCACCCATCCCCACCCCACCCCAGGGGTAGTGGCACACGCCTGTATTCACAACACCAGGGAGGCTGAGGAAGGGGGATTGTTATGAATTCAAGGACAGCCTGTGCTACATAGTGAGCTCAAGGCCAGCCAGGACTCCATAGATAGACCCTGTCTCAAAAATAAAAATGATAACAAGATCCAGTCCCCCTCCCCCTACCCAGTGGAACCTGAAGGCCCACAGCATTTCCAGAGTTGTCCCCTAGGTTAGCCAAGCCCTGGCAGTGGTTTCATCACAGCTGACACTTTCCTCCTGCCCTGTGTGGCACTCTTCACCTCCTACAGGTTCTGACTCTCAAACCACAGCCCTAATGGACTGCCTGCCCACAAATCCCTGCTGTCTGGAACACCAAAATGGGATGCCACTCGTCCAACCCTAATGTCATAGACACTTCATGGGGCTTTGAACTTCATGATAAATGCAAGCCTGCTGTGTGAACTTTCTAGTGCCTGAGGTCTTCTCGTTGTTGTTTTTGCTATTGTTTTGCACTTTGGGTACGTGAGATTTAAACATGTTGCACACAACCGTAATTCTTTATCTTTCACTGTTACTTATGCCATTTAAATAAACATACCAAAATATATTTGCACTTTTACTATTCTTAGTCTTTTTGATCTTTTCTCATTTGGGGTTATTACGAATAATGAACTTTCGTGTGTCTGTCTTTTACTGCACATAGATAAGAATTTCTGTTGGGTACAAGTGCAATCTGTTATGTAAGATATATTTATGTTAGCTCTAGCGGATATTGTTAAGGAATGTCCAAATGGTTTGCACCAATGTGTACTTCGATTAGCAGAATGTGAGAGAATTCCCAGAATTCCCACTGGATTTGCTACTTGGATGTTCCCAGAAAAGATCTGGCAACCCCTGACCTAAGCTAGAGGATGAGAGCAGCAAAAGTTCTAAGGCAGAAAAGGACCTGATATGCTTTGAATGCAGGCTAAGACCATCAGTTTGTTTAGGGAAAAACATGCAGTTTATGTCGGAGGTCAGCAAATGTTTCCTATAAAGGGTCAGATGGTGATGTCAGGCTTTGCCTACTCAGTCTCTGGTATGACTCAGTTTAGCCTTGGTAGCTCAAAAGCAGCCATAGAGAATGAGTGAAAACTGGAGTGGATGTGAGCTGGAAACTTTAACGAGGAATACTGAAGTTTGAATTTTATATCATTTTCACCATGTCACAAAATCTTATTTTCTTTTTGATTTTTTTTCTCGCAGTAGTTTTAAAAAAGCATAGGAACCATTCTCATCTTCCAGGATACATGAAGCCACAGTGGGGTGGGTTTGACCCAAGGACCATAGTTCGCTAACTCTTTCTGAAGACTGCAGAGTTTTGAATAAAAATCTGAATTTTATTTGGTAAGAAAAACATTTAAGATTTTTAAGGCTGAGTATAATGGGTATAGAGGAATACTTTAGGGAAACAGGTGGTAGCAACGTTAGGATGGATGGAGGGGGGAAGAGTGGAGGTGGGAGGACCAGTAAGGAGGCAGCATTCATCTGCCTGGAATTGCAGTGAAAGAGACAGGCATAGATAGAAAGGTATTAGGAAGAAGTAAGAAAAGGATCTGATGGCTGAGAGAGAGAGAGAGAGAGAGAGAGAGAGAGAGAGAGAGAAGCACCAGGGTTTTGAGCATGGGAGTCAGGAAAAGTGAGAACCTGCTCATGCCATGGCAGGAAGAGAATGGGGCTTAGTGTTTAGGGACTGGGGGTATAAGGCCTGGGTCTAAAACATATCTCCCCAAATTACCAGCTGCAGAAGAAGATTAATAACAGCACCTACCTTATGGGGTAGCCCCTTTTCTGTTGCTATAACAAAATGCCTGAGACCAGGTAATACATAAACAAGAGGTTTATTTTGGCTCACAGTTCTAAAGCTGTAAGTCCAAGATCAGGTGGACTCACCTGGCAAGGACCTCATGCTGCTTCAAATCCCACTGGAAAGCAGAAGGATATGTGGATACATGCACAAGAGGCAAAACAGGAGGGGCAGCTTGCTTTATACCAAGTCTCTCACAGTGACTGACCCAGGCTTGCAAGAAAGCCATTAATCCCCCTAAAGGCCTGCACCTCTCAACAGCATTCCACTAGGCACCCAGCCTGCACACGTGTTTGGTAGACAGAGTCCATGGTCAGACCATAGCAGAGGCCCAAGCAGAACCTAGACACACTGAGCATCCAAGAAGGATGAGCCTTTATTATCATGACTGCTTTTAAGGAAACTAGAGAACACCTGGAAAGGGTACCCACTGGCACAGCGGCAAAATGAATTTGCCCAGCATTATTGTCCTGTAAGAGCTCTCTCTGTCTCTGTCCCTACTTCTCTGCATCAGGGTAGGAAGAATAATTTTCTGATTAATGCTTCTAGGATCAATGGGTAAAATCCCAACTTTCTATTTAAATGGAGTTGACCTAAATCTGCTGAATGGCAGTGTCTTCAGGGGCAGCCCCCGGTGCTTTTCAAGTGGTATTGATTGCACTGCCTGAAAAACCCTCTGGCTTATGGAAATCTCCTCCTCACTGAGACTGGTGCGAAGCCTCCAAATTGCTCCTTTCAGGCTGTGGAGAAAGAGGGGCCGCTCATCCCTGAAAAAGGGCATGAGCTCCCTGTTGCCTTTAGCTCTGCATTGTACCGGCCGGGCTCGTACCCTGCAGAGTTGCTCATCTTCCAATCCATGCACAGTGACTGGGGGTCATTCTTGCATAAGCTTCTTAATTTACTGCTCAGAAAATTACCCCTGGTGGAAGTAATTAGTGTTGCATGCTTTTGAGGAGAAAATGGCCCACTCTGACTGCTGAGGTTAAAAGTTTCCTCAGCATCCACTCCATCCTTCCCTTTTCTCTTCTTTCCCCCACATGGCTTCTATTCAAGCAATCTAACCCCTTAAAACTTGTAAGTTGTTATTTTGATGGCACAGTTAAAATTCACAGGAAGAAGATTTGTCGAAAGAAAGAGGTTGGTGTGAGAAACAGAGGTGACCTCAGCAAATAGGCCTGGCTTCCAGAAGGAGTTCTTACTTATTGGTCTGCACTGTGTGGGTGTGGGGATAGGCTAGACAAGGCTGGAGACTGACTTAGAGATTCTTTGGAAATCATTGTAGTGATCACAGCCTCTCTAATGTCATCTCCATCTTTTCTGGAAAAGTCATAGTGGAAATCTCTGCTTGTCCAGCCAAGTGAAAAATCACAGAGGGGAAAGTCTAAGTGGCATACTCAGGGTAAGCTGGAAAAAGACAGTCTGAGTGGGAGAACACTGAGAAGGGCCTTGAGACTTTTTAATCAGTGAGATCTCCCAAAGGATGATGACGCTTATCTTGTGATGGAGCAATGCAATGCAGATAGTCTGCACACGCCACAGCAACCTAGACAAGGCAGCCAGGGGAAAGAGATAGAGGCAAGGGACACTTTTAAGGGCAAAAGGGGGGAAATTTTTCACAAGCTACTTGAACACAAAGCTCACTGGTCTCATAGACCAAGGCAGGAGTTCGTGTCAGTTCATCAGTGCTGGTCTGTGAGAGTACCTTGTCTGAACTGGTGCAAGCTTAAAGAAATCTTTGTTAGAGAGAGGTGGAAAGCATGGAGCGTGTGTAGACTGAGAAGAAATATATTTGGAGACTTTCAAAAGTCTTCATCTCAGAGAGGTAGGCGTGAGGTTCTCTGCCTTATTACCTCCAGCCTCCTGTTCTGAGTCTGACAAGAAAGATTGCATGTCAGCGCGATCAACTCTCCCAGACCTGGAGGTGTCAGGGGTGTCACCTCATGTGCCTGTGGGGGTGCCAGCACTGGACAGAAGCTGCACTGCCTCTTCCTCTGACCTTCACAGCTGGCAGGGACCATGCTTAAAGGTGAAAGGGCTGCTGGCGGTGGCCACCGTAGATATGAAAGTAGCACTGCAGCCAGTGTGGGCAGAGCCCTGCTCAGATTTTCAGCCCTAGATCCCATGATTCATAGCTCTCCTGGTCACAAGGCACAGTTCCTTACCAGAGAAATGTGTTCTCTGCCTCAGACTGTCAAGGGACACTGCTGGCCCCATTACTTTCACATGACTTGGGCCTCTTGGAGTATCAGCTCGTCCCTTCTGAGGAGGGTGGGACTAGGGCTATAGATTAGGTACTCAGGTCCAGAAAGCACCTTCGTGGCAGGTTTTATGACAGCTCTGTGGGGAGCCCAGTGATCCTGCCCTGAAAAGGATCCCAGGTCTGCTGGAAGTGGGCAAGTTCCCTCCCGCTGTCCCCAGCTCCTTTCCCCTGTCCCTCCCTGCAGCTTATTCCCCAGAGCGTGGCTGTTTTGGCACCTGTTGGCCTCTCCCAGCCTCACATCTTTGCTGGAATAGGAGGAGAATCGAGGCTAAACTCACACTCCTGAGAGTCAGACTCTGCAGGATCGTTCTCTTACGAGTACAGTATTTATTAAGGAAAAGGCAATAGTGTCTTCATCTCCCAATCTGCGGGGATGTTAATTATTGAACCACAATTGACAAGGAGCACAGCCTTTGTGAGCAAAATAGCCTTTGTCTCCCGATAGATGATTCTGTGTGTGGAAGTCAGTCAGACCCTTAAGTGAGCTGGACCCGGGTCTGGATTCTGTAATGTTCAGAGCGGTTTCCTCAGTGGAGGCTTTCAGGCCTACAATCAAGTCTTCCCAACAGACCCACCCCTCTCAGCTTTATACTTACAAACCAACCCTACTTTGTCTGAAACACAGCAGATTTGCTTTCATTTTCTTTCAAATTTGAAGTGGGAAGTTGCCTGGGTGAGGTCTGGACTCTAGAAGGGTGTACACATTATAATTATATTTCTTCATGTTGTGCTTTGATTACATTTTGATGTGATGGACTGCATACCACCTACTGCACACACCACGATCCTTCTGACAAAACCAAATATACACATTTTCCTTCACTTTCCCAGTGACTTCCCAAAAATACCTTTTGTGACATTTCCCCAGTATTTCATGACAGGATGTCTTGCTGAAATCTTACCTCAAAGCCACAAAATTACTACATAGTAAGAAATACTCTCAAGAGAACTTGGGACTCTTCCCTCCAAACACAGAATCTATTGAGAACTATTGGGGTCACCATTTTGATGCAAGCAACCATTTAGCTTTATTCAAGTATCAGAATTAATTAATGTTTGCCTTCCTGACATGATTTCTCCTTTAACAAAATGGACAAAGACTGAGTCAGTAAATCATTTGAGCCCATGTACTGATGACCTAGAGGTCATAGTATCTGAGTCCAGCAACCACTTCCTCTTACATGATCCCAGATAAAATCATAAAATCACTTCCTGTCTCAGCTTTCATGACTGTCAAATGATAAGCAGAAAGATCCGTTTAACCAAAACTCCCATTCGATATTTATTATTTTTAGCCTGGGATTACTAGTATTAAGGAATACTCAAAATATTAATAATGATAATTATTATTTCTAGCATTTGTTTGCCTTTGTTTGCACATGGAAAGAATACAGTATTTTGTTCTAGAGCTAAAAGAAGAGGACGAAAATTGGGGAACATTGTACATTCATTTGTTTTTTTCAATGTATTCTGGTTTAAATATGAAGTTTCTCTCAAAGATTCACATATTGAGGTGTTGCTCCTGAGAGCACCAATGTTTAGAAGTAGGGTAGACAGAGGTGGTTAGATCATAAGAGCACTGACCTAATGCAGTAATGAGTTCATGGCTGAAGTGTTATTAGACGGGCCCAGCTAGAGGAAATAGGTCACTAGGAGTGTGTCTCTGAAAAAGTATCTGGTCTTCAGCCCCTTTCTCTGTGGGCTCTTTGCCTCTTACTCTGCTTCCTTGCTGCCATGATATGAGCAGCCTTCCTCTTCCAGGCCCTTCTGTCGTGATGTTTTTGCTTTGTAGTTGGCCATCCGTAGATTGAAACCTCTGAAACCATGAGCAAAAATAAACCTTTTCTCATTGAAATTGTGTATGTCAGGTACTTTAGCCTAGTAATGGAAAGGTGTCCAATACACAGCGTCTGTGTCCCCGAGAGAGAATAAGGACACAGGAGACATGGAGTAGAGGAGACTGTTACCTGTTTCCCACTCCATCTCCTAAGTTTGCCTTGAATCCACTGGAAATTGACTAGCAGCTAAGGAAGCTGGATTTCTTAGAGAATTTATAACACTCTGGACAAAACCATGCTGCTTTGAGGCTAGAGACCTTGAGAGTAAAGATAAGTTCATTTCTCCATTGCTATATGGAAACTTCTCCCCAGTCTCCAAATATCTCAAAAATTGACAGGAACATTAGAAATAGGGAGATGGTACTGCAAGCGAACAAGAGTGCTCTCATGTGGCACCCATGGGGTTAATGGTAGGACAGTAGGCTGAAAGGCCAGCTGAAGCAGAGAGGAAGTGCTGGCACACAGTGTAGGATGACCAAGGGTGCCCATGCTCCTCCTAAGCAAATGGGAGACTCTTCTTGCAACATCAGGAGATAACAAGAAGGAAGGCACTAAGGTAGCTCAGCATGTTGGGAAACTGGAGACTCTTCAGGAGTGAGTGGACAGAAGATGGACTGTTGATGTCATTGTGGCTTCACTTGTAGCTAAAGAAAATTATAAATAAAAATTTATTTCATGGCTGAGAATAGTGGCACACTCCTATAATCCTACCTGTTTGAGATGCTGAAGTAGGAGGATCACAAGTTCAAGAACAGTCTGGACCATTTAGTGAGATCCTGTCTTGAAATAAAACTAAATTAAAAATTCAAAGGCCTGGAAATATGGGTCAGTAGTAGAGTACTTGCCTAGCATGTGTGAGGCCTGGATTTAATCTCTAGCACCAGAAACAAACCAAAAATTGTTTTAAATATTTTTTAAAATGAACAGAAACCAATTAATCATCAATGTGTAGGTCTATTTCTGGGCTCTCTTTTCTTCCATTTTTCTATCTGCCTAGGTGCGTGCCAATACCCTATTGTCTGGTTTACTATAGCTAAGTCTTAAAATCAGTAAAAACAAGACCTCAAAAACTGTTGGGGTTTTTTTTCCAGCAATTGTTTGGGACTATTCTAGGTCTTTTGCATTTCTATATAGATTTTTAAAATAGCTAGTCAATTTCTATTTTTTAAAAACTTTCTGGGATTTGGATTGTATGTGACAAAAGTACAAATATAATGCAATGAAAAAACATAATCTTTTAAACAAATGAAGCTATGAAGGAATCAAATTTTTGCATGAAAAGGAGTAAGAAAACAAACCTTCAATGTTTACCTTGCCATGTACAAACATTCACTTGAAATGGATCTTATAAGAAAAAAATCATAGTAGAACACCTTTATTACCTTGGGGTAGTGAAAGCTTTTCTTTTTTTTTCTTTTTTGTCTTTTTGAGACAGGGCGTCACTATGCAGTTCAGGCTGGCCTTGATCTCACTTTGTAGCCCAGGCTGGTCTTGAACTCACAACTATCCTCCTGCCTCAGCTTCCTGAGATTTTCTAAAGACAACATAAAAAACAGACACCATAAATGAACTAATCAATAAATTATGCTTCATCAAAATTAGAAACTTTTAGTATAAGCAAGACACTCTTAAAGTAATAAGAAGACCAGCTACAGACTGGCAAAAAAAGTATTTTTAAAACATACATCCGAAAAAAATACTCTTAGAATTCAATAATAAGACAAATAATCCAATAAAATAAGTGGGCAATAAAATATGTTTCCCAAAGAAAACTTAGGAAAAGAAAATAAATGCATGCAAAGATGTTCAATGTCAGTAGTCATTAGAGTAATGCAAATTAAAACTATGGTAAGCTACCACTGCTTATCCACTGGAATAACTGAAATTAAGGATTGACAATACCAGGACCTACTGAGGATATAGAGCAATCATAATTGTCGCACATTGTGAGTGGGAATGCAAAATGATAGTGTCACTTTAGAAAACAATTTGGTACAAAGTTAAATATATGAAGCCTGGTGTAACCCAGACATCCCATTCTTAGTTCGTTACCCAAGGGATTGAAAATATGTATGTGCCCAAAGCCTTGTAACAAGCACTTCCCACTGTAAGAAAGATACCTTCCTAGCATATGTTTTGCTATGTTTTAGAGACTAGTATTTTTTATAAGTAATTTCACTTTTAATATTTTCAGTCACTGAATTTTGTTTGGTTCTTTCTCTTCTTTACGTCTTTCTTAAAACTTAGAAAAGAGGGGGCTGGGGATTTAGCTCAGCGGCAAACCGCCTGCCTGGCAAGCGCAAGGTCGTGAGTTCGGTTCCCAGTACCGAAGAAAAACAAAAAAAAACAAAACAAAACAAAAAAAACTTAGAAAAGAGAACTCTTCTAACAATATTAGCATGGACTGGTTATAAGTGCTATGATATTTGATGGATTAGAAAAAAAAACTTCAGACTCAAATGGATACACATTATTATATGTGCCAGTCCCTCCCCAAGGACCTTGAGAAGATTCTGGGTTTTTAGGCTTTATGTGCGTTGTCACTTCCAGAACTTCTCAAAACTTTAATGAGACGATTATGAGTCTCACTTCCTTTCAATGTTCTCTTTTAGATTACTGTTATGGGCAGCTGTCTTTGCATGTCTAAGTATTTAACCACATGAATGAAGCCCTCTTCTGGGTTTTTTTCCTTAAGGGCTGGATTCTCTGTAGCTACAGATCTTGACCTCTGACACCTTTATGCTCAGAGAACAATGTTTACATCAAGACTCATTACTCTTTAGTTGAAGTGTAGGTCAGCCCGGACAGTGAGCTGAAAGTCAAGGTAACAAAAGAACAGAGGGCTGCAGGGGCTCCCCGTCACAAGCCACTGAACTTGGTTCTTGCTTATTGGGATGTGAGGAATCTGGTACTATTCCAGGAATGTCAGCAATTTTGTCCTAAAGCAACTTTGATCCTCTTGCTCCTCCCCATGCTTGGTCCTTAGCTGGAGACCTGGAGGTCAGCTTCGTGGCTGCCTCTCCTCAGCCAGCCAGCGCTTGCTGCTTAAATAAACCGCCTCCCATTATTCTCTCTTCCTAGAGAGGAAACAGTCCTCGGAGCTGCCCTGAGAGGAGTCCCACCTTCTCATTTGCCCTCAGCTCTCAAGGGAATGCCTTTGAAACTGGTTGACAAAGGCCAGAAAAGGAACACAAGGGTTGGCCAGCTCCAACTTCCTATCACCATTCCTTTGGGTCATCCCAGTCCATCTTCAAGTCCAAGGGCTTTAGGAAATTATTTGAAGAGGAGGGGTAGGGGTTTGGATAATGTCTACTGTATCTGGTCACCAGACATTAATTTTGTTTTCCACTCTTTCTTTCCTTTTGGGCTTTTAACTGTTAATGATGGCAATAAATATGAATCAGCCGGTGACACCTTAGGCTTCATTCTTCTGCAAACAGCTAGTATGTTAACGGTTGGGGTTGCTAACCTCCTACAGAAGCTTTGGGGATTCCTCAAGTGAAGGAACTCCAGAAGCCTTGTGTTCCTGAGGTAGGATAAAACAAATAAAGACAGATAGAAAGAAGATAAGGAACATCATCACTTAAAAATTGTATATTTAAGAAGACTACCACTGGAGGACACAGTCAGTTACCCCAGGTTCTCCACAGTTGGTGAGGTAAAGGACAGAACCCTGAGTTTAAGAAATACAATAGATTGGGTTCTTTCCTTTCTCTTAAAAAATGGATGGTCCTTTCACCTCTGAAATGAGTCATTATTTTTCTGTGGAAGGCCATCCTTTTCTCCTATAAACCAAGATGGAATTTCCTATGGACTCACAAAAGCCATAGATTTCCACCTCCCGAACTCATAAATATCCCCAACTCCAGACTACAGCAGCCCTCTTTCTTCAGACCCTATACTCTAGCTCTGAGTGTGTATTTTTAAAATTCTGCCTAATGAGTGCCCTTCTGCTTTTTGCTAACATTTCCTGAAAATTCTTTTTCTATGATGGAAGCCACAGAATCTGCAACCTGGTCCTAGGGTGGGGTGAGTCCAGGTTCCTCATCTCTGGGGACCCATGGGCCTTGTCTGGTGACATTTCCAGATTAAAAATAAAAACTGCATTGTCTCCTTTTAAATTCTGCTTCTCAACTGTATCTTGAGTGAAGCCATCTTTCATCCAAGTTCTCCCCATAGTTGTGAGGGCCAGCAGCCATCATCTAGGGGGTTTAGAGATTTGCATGCGTTTTTATGATGTTTTCACAAATTAAGAGGCAAAATTCCCTCAGAACCATTACTCAGACTCATGTAAGTGTTCCTCACCTTAGAAAAAGAAATCACATACACACTTGTTCAAACAAAGCCTGGGCCAGATTTCTCTACTTTATAATCATATAAAAGGATTTTACTTACACCAAGGGATTCTGAGTATGTTTATGAACATTTCCCAAATGTTTTGAAGTCCAAGCTTGGAGGCCCAGCGTTTGTCAGCAGATGAGCTCAGGGAGCCTGTTTGGGGGCACATGAGGCCCAAGTGGTTCTCTCTTCCCTGCCTTTGTGCCCACCAGGACCCCACCTCATACAGATGCTCAGTGACCTTGAGGGGTTTGGCTAATTTTGGACACCAACTTTGATTTGTGAAGCCCTCACAGGGCAAGATTTTAATACAAGCTGTATGAATGGCCATCCCCTCATTCCTACCATGCTTTCCCACTTGTGGCCTCCTTGATTCCTCTCATCCCAAGAGATAAAAAGCCTGAAGGACCTGTGATGTTCCTGCAAATTCTTCTAGTTAATAGAAATTTATCTCACATATTATGCAATCCATGATTAAAAATGTATTAATCATTTCAATTAGTACTCAATAAAGCCCCTGTATATTTTTAAAGTACACTGGGCAAGCTTTACTTATCTTCTGATGATTCACAGAAACACATCAGAATTCTGTGGCATTTCAGGATCGTTTTATTGGAACTCCATTCTTGCTGCTCTTGGCATAGACTGTGGAAGCCTTCCATGGGAGATTCTCCTAGACACACATTTTGGAGGGCAATGTGACATTCAGAATTGCATCAGGCCACCAGGTAATGAAGATGAAGAGATACATGTGGCAGTAATTATTCAATTTACAAAGCATTCACCTTTGGAATTCCTTTGTGCAGCATTTAAAGCTGAAGTAATTTACATAATTTCCAATTATACCTATAGTTTTATGAACATATTTACAGTGTCTCTTCCTCCAGTTTAAACACACACACACACACACACACACACACACACACACAAACTTATGCACAGATACCCTAACTTCTTCGGTAAACTTCCCTTCCAAGCACTAGTGCCATTAGAATGAGATGGGGAACCTTACTACTTTCCTGAGCTCATTCTGCCCTCTTCCTGGGATCAGAATGTGCTGCATAACACTTGTAGACCACCTTGTCCAGGCTTATTTTATGGGTAAGAAACCAAGATCTAGAGATGTTAAGGGACCTGCTCAAAGTAACAGAGTTCATTAATGTCAGAGCTGGGGCTTGAGCCCAAGTTATGGGCCTCACACCATAGCTTCCACTCCATTTTACTCAATTCCATTTCCACATCTTGCCTGGAAAAACAGGTGCTCCCCCTACTCAGACTTACAGAGAAAATATCTTTAGGGTTTGCTTGAAAGCTCATTTTACATATTTAATAATAGATGTTCTCACTGATGCCCCCTTCTGATTTAATATAATCAGAGTTGTCATGGTATAGAGAAAGGTTAAGTTCAGTTGGAGATGAGTCAAAGGAGTCACCACGCAATGTACAGCTTCTACCTAAATGGTGATAAAAACCTAACACTGAAGGTGTTTTTTTTTTTTTTTCAATAAGACTGCATAGTGTAAATTCTTCCAGCTTTGTCTTAATACCGTTTTGTTCCTCAGTTATATATATGAACTCTTCAAAACTTTTCCTATCTTCTTAGCATCCTTCTTAAAAGGCACAGCTCAGGCTAAATTATAAGATTATACAGGGACCTTTAGTACTGAACTTTGTTGAAAGGTAGTAGAGACTACTAACAATTTCAGCTGCTTTAATTTTACAAAATATTAGCACTTCCTTTGGATGACAAGAGAATTCCTACAAGATTAAATCATTTCTTCTTCCCAGCCTGAGTGCTAATGCAGCCATTTATTTGGTTCCATGAGTAGAAACATACAATTTTCATCATTACAACTATCGTTACAACAGGCTTTATTTTTAAGCTACTTAATGTAAGACTTCTCGGAGGACAGATTTGTCTTTTCTTTGAGGTAGAAATATTTGTCACAGTCTTGTTCTGCTGCCCAATAAATCAAAATGTTGAGTCTCTTGTAATAAAAATCGTTGCTTTGAAGTATGACCTTAAATGTCTAATTTCCTACCAGCAATAACAAGGCTTTTTCCAGCCATGGTGGGGGGCTGGGTTTTCTTTTTTTCTGTCCTTTTGTTTTTCCAACATGTGGGCTGTCTAATGACAGGATCTTGTGTTCCAGATGTTTTGGCGAGAAAGCTGTAAGCACCGGTGTACGACTCAGACCTTCCTACCACCCAAGTGGTTGCTCCACCGCAGGCCGGAGTGAGCCTATCCAGACAATCTCTGCCCTCCCCTTTTATTTTAAATGTTGTAACCCTTCAGTCAGCAGCACAGAATAACAGAAATTCCTTAGTGCAGCTATTATCACTCAGAATCCAAAGAGAGAAGGAAAATCTAAAACCACACACAAGCTAAAACCTATGTGGTTGAATAAGAAGAAAAGAGATAGTTTAATTAAGTAATAAGACTAGACTCTCTAGTGGTTAGTAAGGTAATTTGCCACATGATTAAAGGACTTTGCAAGGAGAATTTCTGTGGTAACCTTCTAGTTCAAATGGACACTTTCTGGGACCTAGAACTGGTAGGCCCTTAAATCCTATCACTCTTGAAACAGGAGAAGGGGAACAATAAAGGCACTTTTGAAATTCTTTAATCATTATCTCAAATTTCAGAAAGACAAAGGGAACACAGAAGGTTATGGGAGACCACAGTCCAGCAGCCAGGCCGCTGGATTCCGGAGTGAACATCTCTGTGCTCTGGGCTGAGACAAGAGGTCCCAGGAGACTCAGAGGGGAACAGAGGCAGCTGTGCTCTGAACAGTCTCTGGGAGGGATGAACAGGGTCTGAAGGTTTAATAAACTGCAGCCTCCGAGGTACAATACTAGGTCATTTAAGAATGCTTTGCTGCATTTCTGTACCGCATTCTTGCTCTCACCTCTCTCCCTGGGCACCCTACAGGCATGTGGCCTTTGCTTCTGGGAGACCCCTCCCTTCCTGGGGAACTCCCTTTCTTTTTTTTTTTTTTTTATTTTAGAAATAAAGGGAGGAAAATACTAACAGACCGACAACATTTTACAAAATAGCAAAGGATCAGTACAGACATTACAGAGTTACAAACAGAGTGGTAGGGAATTAACACTGCTTATCGTATTACATATTGATATCTTCAATATAGTTTCTCATGAAAACACATATAGACATACAAAACTTGGTTATATCTTCCCCTGACAAGGCCGGACCATCAGAAACCTCTCCGCTGGGTGCCACTGAAGGCTGCTCAGCTTGTGGGAAGGACAGGACATCTTGCTCTAAAGCACTCTGCCAGGCACCTCCAGGCTGAGAGGTTGAGCTGTCCTGTCTGGATTTCAGGTTCCTGCTTGCTATTCACCTGGCCCTAAGGATCCTCTCTGCTTATCCGTTTAACAAAAGTAACATCATCCTGTCCATTTCATTTGGCCATAGATGCTGTAGTTCAAGATGCTCTATGAATTATAAAGTGCTATATAAACATGTCAGGTTACTGTCACTATCTTCTCTCCTTGAGGACCTCACCATGTCCCCAAGAAACACTTTGTCAAGAAAGTCCATACCACTCTAATAGTCTATAATTCATCAATCATTCAACAAGTATCTATGGAGCTTAGGCTGCTCCAGTAAATAGGAAGGCAAAATTTTTGTTCTAGTGGAGCTTATATTCTAGAGGAATGAATAAATAGGATAATTATAAGGTAGAGAAATGTGATGAAGCAAATAAAGAGGCTGATGTAATGGATGAGAGCTGCTTTAGACAGGTGTCAAAGGAGACCACGTAGACACGGGACTTCTCAAAGCATAAGATCCAGCTACACAAAGAGCAGCAAGAGGCCCATTCCAAGGAGGATGGTGAGGCCTTGAAGCATTAATAGCTTGGATGATGAAAGAGCAGACAGATGGCAAGAGTGCTAACGACCAAGGGAGTCACAGAGATGAGGTCAAAGAAATGGTCAGGAGCAAGGTCACGCAGGGTCCGGCCAGCCATGCTTTCAAGTGCACCGTTTCTTCCAAGGCCAAGGGAGGGGGCAGGAAATGTGCTAAGCAGCCTTGTGGTGTGAGCTGCTGTCCATTACTGGACAATCTACCAGTCAAGAATGAGCTTGAAGGGGGCTAAATGGAAGAAAGAAGACCAAGAAGAGAGTACTGAGATGATTCGTGTGGACGATGAAAGCTCAGCAAGGAAGATGACGGTGGAGAAAGAAAGAACTAAAAACCACTTTGATGGTAAAGTGGGGAGGACTTAAGAAGCTCCTGGTTAAACATCATGTCCATGTTTCTGGGAGGGACCAGGTCATGGACACAGAAGAAGGAGAAGGAAGAAATTCCAAGGAAGAGCTTTCTCTAGGGAAACAGGTTTTGTAGATCTCTTCATGCAGCCCCCTGTGTCCGATACCCAGGGAGAGACAGTGTTTCTGAATATGCCTTGATCCGGCCACATATGGCTAGGCAAATGAAAATCAATATATTGATTCCCTTGAAAGGGCACAGGGAACCAGGACACGCTCCAGACACGGGATCATCTTGTTGCAGGCTGACCACAGATGCCCCATTTCTGTTACTGTAGTTTCTAGCTAGCCAGAACTGAACTCAGACATCTTCAGACCATTTGGGGTTTACCTAGACACCTTGAAGCCAAACAAGGACACCAGGAAAATTATGAGCACTCTAGCACTCTGGTCTCTCTCTCTCTCTGTCTCTCTCTGCCTCTTTCTCTCTGTGTATCTCTGTCTCTGTGTCTCTCTTTTTCTCTTTCTCTCTGTCTCTCTCTCTATCTCTCCCTCTCTCTTTCCATTTGTCTTGAAACAATTTCAAATTTATAGGAAAGTGCAATGATAGGACAGAGTTACTGTGTAGAATTCATACACTTCTCCCAGTGTCACATCTTACAACATTAGGGCACAGAAACTGACACTGGTGTGATATCTATGTAGCTCTACTTCATTTTATCACATGTACGGATTTGTATAACCACCATCACACTCAAGACACAGACAATACAGACTCTTCCAGTCTCAATATCCTACTAGTCTCAGTAAAATACAGAAGCCTAATCTCCCTGTAAGTCCCTTTGCTGAACCTCCTATCACATACAAACACACACACACATCCACATATGTGCACACACTCACACATGCAACACACTTTATTATATAACCGTATCATATATTTCTTTGCATACATTGGAATCTACTATAGACATGCCATGCTTCTGTTTTGATCATCAAACATAATTTAGGAGAGAAAATTTACTGTGTTTATTCATATTTTACTCCATTGTCCTTTCTTCCTTCTAGATGTTCCAAGATCCCTCCTTTTCTTGTTTCCTGTGTTTTAAAGTAGCTAGGTCTTGAAGAGGAAAATTAACTCGATTTTCCTTCATCTGAGAACGTCTTGATTTTCCTTTCTGAAGGACTATTTCATAGGATAGAGAATCTAGGGTTGATCCTTGTTTTCTTTCAGCTCTAAAAAAAAAAAAAATAGCACTTCTTTCTGGCCTCTGTGGTTTGTGATGATGAATGTACGGTTTTTTAAAAATACTTTTTCCTTTATACATAAAGTCACATTTCTCTTCCTGCTTTCAAGACTGGAGGTAGGGGCAGGGTCTTGCTAGGTATTCCCAGATGGCCTTATACTCACTGTGCTGCCCAGGCTGCCCTTGCACTTGCAGCAATCCTCCTGCCTCAGCCTCTTGGGAACTGGAATTATATGTATGCTCCACCACTCCGAGCTGTTTTGTTTGTTTGTTATTTTTGTTTTTTAGTTTTCTGAAATTTGATTACAGTGTACCCTGTGTAGATTTCTTTGGGTTTATCCCATTTTGGGGGAGTGTGGTTTACCCTCTTTGATATTTTCTGAGCCTTTTGAAACCATAGACAGGTTTCCCAATTTTCACCAAATTGAATGTTTCCCCCTTTTTGTCATTGAGCGCTTCTTCAGCTTCACATTCTTTCCATGCCTATGGTGACAGAAAAGTGAGACCTGTTGTACAGTGCCACAGACCCTCAGTGTTCTGTCGGCTACTTTTCCATGGTCTCGTTTTCTTCTCTGTGGCTCAGTTTGGGCAATTTCTACTGCTCTGACTTTAAATTCAGATTCTTTCCTCTTACTCTCCATTCTGCTCTCAAGCCTGTCCAGTAAGTTTATTTTATTGTTATATTTTTCACTTCTCAAATTTTCCCTTGGCTCTCCTTTACACCTTCTATTTGTTTTTTCCTGCAATGTCTACTTTTCCCTCTATGTCAAACATGTGTGTACTTGCTTGTCAAAGCATTGTTCTGACAGCCGCTTTAAAGCCCACACCAGATCATTCCACAGTGTGTGGCAGCTCAGTGGTGAGGTCTGTCAAGTCCCCCTTGCTATGCTTTGAAGATCTCACCAGAGTCCCTTAGCCCACTGGGAGCTCGGCCAAAGGAGATAAGGATAAGCCATCCTCCCTTCTCTGCTTTCAGCCTGTGAGGTGGGCAGTTTACCCCTCATTCCGCTTACACCATCACCTCCAGAGGCCCAAAGCAATGAATGAGTCTACCCCATTTGACTGGAACCTCCAAACCTTTCCTTCTGAGTTGATTACCTCCAAGTACTTTGTTATAGTAATGTGATGCTGATAACACACCTCTATTCTCTTTTATAAAACCTTTTCTCCTTACACAGTTGTCAGAGAAACTTGACTGCCCCTTGCTCCAGAAACATGAGCATATTTGCAAGTCTCCCCTGGGCCTCTGGAGATTAGGGTCTGAGTTGTTTTTTTGTTGTGTAGCACAGGCATCTACAGAGTTTAAAAGCACAGACTTTGAAGTCTGATCAACTCAGGCTAAAACCCGATTTTCCTACTTCCCAGCTCTGTGATTTTAGAATAGTTGTTTGACTCTCAAGCCTCAGTTGCCCCATCTGTAATGAGTTATGAGTCTATTCTTAAAGGATGCCACAGGGAACAGGAAGTGGTCAGTAAGATGATGTTTTTATAACTGGTACAAATTGTTCCACAATACTAGAGAAGTAAGAACTTTTAAACAAAAGTCTCATATAAAGAACAGAACATACACAGAAGACTACCGCCAATATGTACAGTAAAAAATAAATAAATAAATAAAACTAAAGTAAATCCCATAGTCAAGAAATAGAACATGGCCATTACCTTAAAAGTAACATTACCAGACTGGCAGATAAAAATGCAGGAACTAAATTTCAGATTTACAAATAAACAATTTTTTTAAAAGTACACATTTGGTCTGTGCAATATTTGAGTGATACTTCTACAATATTCTTTATCGTGTGTCTGAAATTCAGAGCTCACTGGGTGTCCCAAACTTTGTTTTGAGACTCTTCTTAGGTGGCTTTTCCCCACCAAATCATGCAGCCTGCCTGGCTTTGCTGGTCATTATTCCTTTGCTTTTCTTGACAATTCTATGACCTACATGCAGTATTGATTCCTAAAGTTGACTTTCATTCGGCCCACTTTGGACTACCAGGAGCTTTTTAAAATAGTGTTTTTTCTAAAACATGTCAAATCCAGGCCTGGTGTGCGGCTCACCAAAGCCACTGACAGTCTACAATCTCTCTCTTTAACCTGGCCATGCAGGAACCCAACCAAGGAAATCTGGGGAGAGGCCCACACAGATCACCTCCAAAGAGACTTCTCATCGCACCCATGGTTTTGGTGTCCCGGGGTCCACCTGCCACTCTGAGTGACTTCCTCCCCTCTCAAGCACCAGCCCCCTGAGGGCTGGGTAAATACTGCACGCTTTACCCTCCTGCAGCCTGCCTGCCATGCCTTCCTTCGCTGGACTGTTAGGGAGTTCCACTGCTTCTGCCTTGAGCCCCTTTCCCTCAACACTTAGAAAAAGACGTGTTTCTACCCTTGAGCATCACAACCAAAAGGGCTGGGGACACACGGGTAGCAATGCTGGCTGACTTTGCAGCTGCGGCCCATTGCCAAGAGCTGGCTTATCGTTTTTTAAATGAAAGAAGGAACCGCCCTTAGACAAACAGTAGTGACTTCATATCCTCCGGGACAAAAAAACTTGTTTCTTCCAAGTGGCAGAAATAAACAAAGTAGTTACAGTTACATAGAATTTTACATTAAATTCCCCATAATTTACATAGAAACTTGTTTCTTCCAAGTGGCAGAAATAAACAAAGTAGTTACAGTTACATAGAATTTTACATTAAATTCCCCATAATTTACATAGAAAGCATCCATTTCAACATTTGGAAAACAGTGAGAATCATTGAAAATATTGCTAGTACTGTATTTTTTTTTTTTTTTGTCTGATCTTTTCCTGAGGCTCTAACTTCTCTCCCAAGTCACAGAAATCCAGACTGTAGCCCTCAAGTCTCAACCTTGGGAAAATATTCTGCGTCACCTCTACCAGGAGCCTCCTTCCTTGTAGAATCCAGTCACAACCGAATGAAAATGAGCATCTACCGCAGCCGGAAGAGGAGAAATCATGACAGGGCAGACTGCGGCCTGAAGGCCAAGGTCATGGGGAGAAGAAAGGGCTGCTTTGCCCTTCTCACTAGAGCACAGGGCGCTAGGAGCCAAGAAGGCCTCTGGTCTCTTCCCACCCATGTCCGGCTCCTCCTCCCCAGCTGTCTGTCTGGGTCACAGCCCAGCTGAGACCATGAAAACACTGCAGAGACAGTGAGTAGGAGAGGCTGCCAGAGACCCAGGGGAGAGCTGGCCCGCCAAGTATTTGTTGCCCACCAGGTTAGTTACCATCTGTCCAAGCCAATGACACAAACAAAGGCAAATAAGTCAACAAAAGGCCTTGCTTGTATTTGATGAGGATCAAGGCCACTCAGAAATAAGTCAGAGAGCTGGGCTGTGGGCCCATCCTAACAAAAACCTTGACATTCCATATCTGCAAAGAAATTTCTCTAAAACTAGAGAAAACATCTGAGATACAGTGTCTCTCTGTTTGGCAAAAATTAAAAGTGAAGTTAGTCCCAGCACTCAGGAGGCTGAGGCAGGAGGATTACTTAAGTCAAGAGTTTGAGACAATCCTAGGCAATATAGCAAGATGCTATCTCTAAAACAGATGATAGATAGATGGAATTTTAAAAGGTAGACATGATGGGGCATGGCTGTACTCTCAGCATACTTGGGGGCTGAGGCAGGAGGATCACAAGGTCGAGGCCAGCCTGGGTAATTTAGGGAGGCCGTCACAAAATTTTAAATAATAAATAAATAGTGGAGACCTTATTCTAATGAGTTTACTGCATTGTCGTCAGGCGCTGGATTATGAGTAAAGGGTCTGTCTCTAAGCCCCCATATAAACCATCACGCTTTCTACCACATTTGCATGGATATTAGGAGAACAGGGGAGACAGGCTTTCCTACCAACCCCCCAAGGATTCCCAAGGCCAAGTCAACATGCTGTGGGGCTGCCTGTGGTGGTGCAAGCCTGTAAGCCCAACACTCTGGGAAGCTGCGGAAGGAGGAGCGGAAGGGAGCTCAAGTTCAGCCTGTCTGGGAAACTTAGTGACTTTTTTTTTGTTGTTTTTTGTTTTTTGTTTTTTTTGTTTTTGTTTTTCTCCGGTACCGGGAACTGAACTCACGACCTTGCGCTTGCCAGGCAGGCGCTTTTGCCGCTGAGCTAAATCCCCAGCCCCCGAAACTTAGTGACTTAGCAAGACCCTGTCTCAAAGTCAAAAGTAAAATGGGCCAAGGATGTAGCTCAGTGTGAAGGCCCTGGTTTCAATCCCCGGTACTAAAAGAGAGACAGAGAGAGAAAAGAAAAGAAGTGTGGCTCAGCAAACCTCCCTGGGCTTGTGAGACCAAGGTGGCTTCATGTGTGCAAGGTCTCAGACAGACATTCCAGTGTGTACAAAAGATTCTTGCATTCTGCTTGTTTGCTATGTGAAGTATCAGCTTAGAAACGTGTTCAACATTTCAAACCCATACCCTTGTTGATTCTGTTATTTGTATTGTTATTCTTGTCTGGGTTTAGGTTCTAATTCACAGAAACCCAAAGAACCTACCTGAAGAATGCTGCTGTCTGGGGCTGGGGATTTAGCTCAGTGGCAAAGCGCCTGCCTGGCAAGCGCAAGGTCGTGAGTTCGGTTCCCGGTACCGGAGAAAAAAACCAAAAAAAAAAAAAAAAAAAAAAAAAAAAAAAAAAAAAAAAAAAAAAGAATGCTGCTGTCCCATCAGGTGGAGAGGACACCCAGGCATTAGTAAGAGATGCTGCTCCTGCCTAATAGTGGCTACACGCGTATGGTAGTGGGAGCTCAGGAATTCTCCCTCAAACCAGTCAAAGGGAAGGAAGAAATTTGCGCCCACATATTCCACTAATTGCGGGAAGGAAAAACTCTGTCTGATGCTGGCCTAGAGCCCAGCTCTTCCTAAAAGGCAACAACCCTCCCTCTCAGGAAGGGACTTGGTGACCGCCTGAGTCAGCCTTGTGATCTGTATTTGGGTCACACTTTTAGTTCACCAAGGGCTCCACACCCATTGTCTTCTCAGCCCAAGGGGGCTGTGACCGTACCCTTTCTCTACAGGAGCAATAGAGCTTAAAACGATGCTGATGGGGGTTGTGCAGCTGTTAGGGGCAGGAGCCTATCTACATCTTGGGCTTCTTTCTGTTTCCCTCTAATTATAAACGTATGACCGCTTTACAGAGAAACTTTGGAAAGCACCAAAAACTACACAGAAAAACAGAGAATCCCATACTGTTACCACCCAGGAGGTACTGCTGCTGATACTGACAGAGGTCAAACTCATATTCACATGGAGATGCATCAAGGTACATTCCCTTCTATTTGTAAACAGGATATCCTGTTCTCTATGAACTCTGTGTGCAGTAAAGATCATACTAGCTGGCCTACGTGGCCCAAGGCTTCTCCATCCTAAGGACATAAAAATGAACTGAAAGAGAGCTTGTGGGGACCACGCACCCCCCTCTGTCTCCAAGCCTAAGCATGATACTTCAGACCTCCAGCAGACTTCACATTTGTTCCCAGATGGCCCTTGTGTACTTTTCTCCCAGCCCTTTCCACTGGTTCCATCTGAAAACACCCTTGAGAATGGTGTTGTAGCCACTACTCCCCCTTCCCTCTGCACTGTGGCCCTGGCTGGTCCCTGCTCTGAGTCCCAACTCGGCCAGCATGCTAGGCTGCTCTTCTCACTCTGAGACACATTGGGTTTGCCATCTCTGGGGGAGCACTTCCAGTGTGCACACAAATCCCCTGGGGCCATGCTAAATCCAGGTCTGGTTGCAGGGTCTTGGGCAGGTCTCCATGCTCCCAGGCTGGATGATCGTAGATACAGTGCCCCACTTTGAGGAGTGGACCCCACAGTTCCCTGCTTAGGTCCCAAGTTCTGCCCAGAGACCAGACAGGACCAGTCCATCATCTCCATGCAGATTCTCCCCTTCTGCTCTCCTCCTCCCACATTCACTTAAACTCACACATACAGACAGATGCCTGTGAGCCTCCTACTCCTTCAGCTCAAACGTCCTCATAGTCCTTCCACCTCTGTCCAGATTCTCCTTTCTTTATTGTCCCCTTCTCCCTCTATCCTGTCATCAACTCTGCTGGCCCTCAGGGGCCTGTAAACACCCAAGGCAGAACAATTTAGTCATGTTTCTGTTTTTTTACTTTTTAAAAATATTATTAGTACATGCTTATAATACATAATGATTGCATTCACCGTGGGGGTGGGGACAGGTACAAAACACACCTTAATTCTTCCTACTTCTCCTTCCCTCCCTTCCCTATTCCCTCCACTTTTTTGGTTCCCTTCCCTTGGCCCAACTCCAGTTGCTCGCCAGAGAGCCTCATCTGCATAAGGACAACCACCAACTCCCAAGACACTGGGTCCTTCGGCTTAGGTTAAGGGACTCAGAAAAGTGGAAAGATGTTCTCTGCTACCATATAGCTCCAAACCCCGCTCTTTCATGAGGATTGAAATCTATCCACTCCACCCTGGTCATGCGCACCAATATGAAAATGCAAAAGCAACCATTACCTGGGCTAGAAAACAGACCACACCACTAGAAGGCATGAGTGCTTTAAGCCAGCACTTTCCCTTGGCTTAGAAACCCCACACTGAGCCCTGAGTACCAGGAAGGTTGGGCCTGTTGCTCTTGGTGGCGCAGGCACTAACAGTGAGAAACACTGCAAAGGGAAGGATCAGATCAGAAGCTCGGGTCTTGTCCCTCCATATTGGACTCTCCCCCATCCTGCGGGGTCGGCAGTGAGGAGCTGCAGGTGGGGCAGCCAGGGACAGCCAAAGACCAAAGACATCAGCCTGGGAAAGGAGAAGAAGACAAGAGTGACACCAGCAGGGACAGAGAGGCCTACAGCTCACTAAACCTGCCACATACTGGCCTTTTCTAATCACAGGACGGTTGAAGAACCTGTGATTTTCTATAAACTCTGTGTCTGATGCCCCTGGCTCCAACAATTCCTGTGCACCAAGAGCTGAGCCAAAAAGGCACTTTTGGAGCCTCCTGGAGTCATGAGGCACCGTCCCACACAGTCCTCGCAGTCCTCGGTCTCTGCAAGGCAGCTGCGTCCAGTCTGAATGAATGAACGGTTGAGGTTCATCAAAAGCCAAGGACAGTGCACAAAAGAACAATTAATAAAATTTAAGGAGCCAAAGTGATATCAAAAGCTGCACATTTTATACAGCCTTCTCATTAAAAGAGAAAAACAATGAGCCCTCCACAGGAGAGCCACTCCCTCGAGGCTGGCCCTGGGGACTCACAGTCCATTAGCCACGCACCTCATTTCCAAGTCGATGGATGCCACCTGTCTGGTTTTGGCCTCGAGAGGATAATGTTTTCTGGTTTAAGAAGCAGCAAGAAAAAGGTTCATGTTGAGCATTCTACTTAGCAAGGGCAGCATCTGCTCTCACCACAACAGGACTCCAGGCTGAAGGACTGATGCCAGGACTGTTTTTTTCCTGGTAATGATTTTTGAATGTCCCTGAGAAGTTCCTAGTACAGACATTTGAGAGGTGTCTTTGCCTCACAGTCCCATTCCTGGGCTGGAAGAATTAGCCCTTGTAGGCCTGATATTTAGCTGACCCAGGACTGTGGTGTCATTGATCTATGGTACACAGGAAGTCTAGGGACCTGGAGTTTTTCAGAACTGATTTCAGCTTCCACGTGGGAAAAAGACAGCTGCCAAAGTACTCCATCTGAAGAACCTTTTATTATTACAATGAATTTTGCTGGCCTTGTTTATAAAGAACAACTCGTAAGCCATCAGTGGCTTAGTTGATATTGCACTGGTTTGAAAATCAGTCTTTAATGTGTTTACTTTACTTCAGCAAAGATGAATTTAGGAAAGACAAGTACAAAACATCTCCTCCCCGATGCAGTGGCTGAGCTGGGGTAGTTCTAAAGACATAAGAGATTCTAGAAATACATTTCAAGACTCTCTGGAGGAAAATCTTTCTCCCCAAGCCCCTTCCTACCTAGCATCTTGGAAAGATAGTCTTCCAAAGCTTAGCCAAGAACGGAGGAAGAGGGCCCATTTCACTGCTCAGCTGTTCTATATTCTGTCAGTATCTGAATGACTGTGCTTTGTAGTCTTCCTTTCTGAGGACAGATATTAAACTTGTTTGTTCACTCTGTAAGACAGACCTTCTCAGCTTTGTCTTCAGAATGAGCTGCCTCTTGATGTCAAAGATATGCTCCTTAGGAATGTGGGCATCCAACCTGAAAATCAAGACTTTTCACAAAAGGATGCTACAATATAACGCATTACCGAAGCCCTGATGGAGACAGGCAAAATGGAAGAAGGGAATAACACCAACAATAACAACCTCGACAGAAACAAGGCAACAACCATTCTGCCAAAGATGAAACACTGGCCATATGCCAGGCACAGAAACACCCACCCACTGTATAGATGAGAATACCAAGGCTCAGAAACTTTAAATTACTTGCTCAAAGTTACCAAGTCAATTGATGTGATAGTCTTTTTACCAAAGACTAACAGCTTAAAAGCCAAGCTCTACCAATTAATAGTTACACATGAGTGATGTGGCGCCCAGCCCTCAGTCTCTGCTGGGATATCTCCATCAGCCTCTTGTCATAAACACAACTCTTGGAACTCACCCCTCCCTCACTCTCTTCTGTCCCCATCTCAGCAGCTGCTTGGGAAGTCTGGGTGTAACCTCCTGCAGTGCTGGTAGAATGTCAAACCATACATAACAGCCCTCACCCTGGCCCCATCTCACGGCCCTAGCCCATCTCTTCTTCCTGCTCCCTCAAGCCATTTCCCAGCCTGCTGGGAAGCTGCCCTGCCCTGCCCTTCCCTGCCCTGCTCAGAGAGCTGCACCATGTGAGTTAAACCTTTCTGTACCATCTTGAGCTATGTGCGGTGCCTCCAGACTCTATATCCAGACTAAGTTATCCACAGGGCCCTCCTGTTTCTTCAAGATGGAAAAACCCTGAGTTTGTTCTTATTTTGTAGTCCACCCATGCCACGGAAACTGACCCATAAAACCATCCCAATCCCCCGTGCCCTTTGGCTCTCCCTTGGTTTGCTCAACAAGACTCTGGCAGGTCAGAGCAGGGAAGAAAAAGGTTTCAGGATTGCTTCCTACTGTTCCCTGAGGTGGTTCCCAGCTCTGGCTGTTGAAGCAGCTTATGTGACATCAGTCCCTACCAAGGAGGCCCTCCTGCACCTGCCAGTGTCCACTGCTATCTCCCTTGTCCCTTCAGCCCTAGGGGTGGTAACAGTTTGCCATGGCTTCAGCCCCTGGATCCCTTGGTATCCTTTCCTGGCTCTCTTATCCGGTCTCACCTTGTTGAACAGTCCTGTGAGAAGGTCCTTTGTGGGAACCAACCATCTGAACTCAATTCTATTCCCTGCCAGGCTGCCGACTGATGTACTTTCTAAACCCCAATCTGATCATTTGTAAAACAGAGATGATTAATAAGCTTCATAATAGTACATCATAGGATCGTTGTGGTAATTGAGATGATCAGACTAGCATCTTGTATACTGCTTACATGTACACACTGTTGTTACTATTAGTATTATTACTTACAACACCAATGCTGGAATTAAACGCCCAGGTCTCTTTGTTTGTAAAGTTCATGCTTTTCCCATCAGATTTCACTCTCTTCTTTAGAGAAAAGAGGTCAGGCTTCTCCCAGCCTGTCTTGGAAATATCATATTTAGACTGTCACATGAATTAAATCATTCCTTATTCCTTCCTTAAACAAAGTTCCTCCAGCTCAACAGATTTGTCAGTTAAGTGGGAGCTCGCCAAAAGAACAAAGTGTACTGTTTGCTTTTTAACATCCCAATGCCAAACATGATTCTATGTCTTGCACCCAACAGGGACTTTCTGGAACATCATCTCCTTGGGAAGCCAATGAGGACTAAAGACAAACCATCGTAACTAGTATTCAAATGGTAGGTGTTTATGAGAAGTTCATTATGAGAAACCAAATAGTCATTAGCCAATTGATGTGACCTTTATAGTTTCTAGGCCTTTGTGACTACTGCCTAAGAGGCTCAGTGTCTGCCAGTGTTCTTGGAGCAAGACGATCATGCAGTCCTCAAAACTACCAGGAAAAGGGCTGGGGATTTAGCTCAGAGGCAAAAGCGCCTGCCTGGCAAGCGCAAGGTCATGAGTTCAGTTCCCGGTACCGGAGAAAAACCAAAAACAAAAAAAACAAAAAAAAAAACTACCAGGAAATGTCTTTCCCAGATAGCAAGACTCCCAGCTCATGACCACCCAAATAGTTTGTGTAAAAGAGGATGAAATAAAGAAGGTGGAAAATCTGTGGAAATTAAGGGTATTTGAGTGTCTATAGAATTTTAAAAATCATTCTGTCCTGAAATCTCCTGTACCCACCTTCTTACACGTTCGCTTCTATCATCTCCTCTGCTCCCTGGGACCCAGACAGCAGTGAGTTAAAGAGGCAATTTTTTTTTTTTTGAATACACAAACCTGGTGGATGGTTTCCATCACTGAAGTAATCAAACATTACCACCACTCCAGGACACGCTGTCTCAATAGAGGAGTCAGATTCAAGAGCTGGCAGCAAGGTGTAATGAAGAACACAGTCTTGGAAGGGAAAAACCTGTGTTTCAGGCCTGACTTGGCTACTTTCCAGCTGTGAGCCCTTGAGTGGCTGACTTACATTCTCTATGCCTCTTCATTAGTAGCATGAAGGTGATGATACCTCATCTAAAAGTTATTTTGCGTATCAGGTCAAACTTAGTAAATCACCTAGCGTAGATATTGTCTATCTTTAATAGCTATTGTTGCCTTTGTTCTCTGAGCGCAGAACTCAAGCTGTGATAACTTGTGCACAGACCCAGAGGAAACTGTTCCTATAAAATTCCAGAGCACCAACACGAGAGCTACTAGTCCAGGATTCCATTCCAATATTGTCAATAACTTGCTATGCTATCATGGGCCAGTCACAGCATTGGAGATGCTAATGGAGCTCTGTGAGCAAGTCTCCAAATCTTGGCAAACCCAGTAGGGAATAGCTAATTGTTGGAGCCGAGGCTGCATAGGCCCCGCCTTCACTTTAGAAGGAACTGTTTCACCATCTCTGGATCCTCTCATTAGCTTATTTTGATTCTGTGTTCTAACTGGCATATGACTCTAAGCAACAAAACTGAGAAAAACCAATGAATTATTACATAAAAGTTTAAGTTTTTGGTAGGAAGATAGGAAAAAACATATGAGAGAATTTTTTAAAGAGATCCTTGGTGAAGAAAAGTCTAAAAACCATTTCCAAAGGTAGCATTTGCTCTACTACAATATATTTCTAGCATTTTTCTTAAAGATCTTGATTCTCTAGAATTTTCTGCCACCAGAGGAGACTAAAAAATATTTCAGTTTTTCTTTTCTTTGTTTGCTTTTCTTGCCACATACCCATTGTTTTCAGCCACGAAACACTGGCCACAGCCACTTATTTTTATACAGTGGCCTCTTTCAGGACATTGACCTCTGATAGATGAACAGAATGTTAAATATTAATCAAAGATTATCAAGGATGTGTTCTGGGCAAGGTACAGTTTTACATAACAGGAGCACAGCAGTGAATAAAATAGAAATATCCTCCACCCTCATGGAGTTTACTTTCTACTGAGGAAAGATACAAAATAAACTCAATCATCAAACAGATATATGACATAACGCTAGTGGTAAGTGCTTTGAAGAAAATGCCCTGGTTAGGTGACAGTGAGGACCCACCAGGGAGGTTAAAACTCAGCAGGTGCTTGGGGGTCAGGAGTTGGCATTGCTGATATCCAGGCAAGACTGCTCGAGGTACGGGTGGAGCCATAGGTGGATGCTAACTTGGTAGTCTGAGGAGCCATTCACCCAGGGTTAGAGAGGAGCAAACTGGACTTAAGTGGGTTACAAAGGGCATGGACCCCCTAGGGCCTAGTGTGCCACTGTCAGGACCGGTAGAAGAAACCCTTGGAAAAAAAAGAAAAGAGAAGGACATTTGACCAAGCTGTCACCGACAGCCTGGGGCAGGGACACAGCAACAATCTGACCCAAATTATTTTGAAAACTTGGTGCTGAGACAGTCCTAAAAAGAAGCAGAGGGGGCTGCTGCCTCTGTGTCTGGACCTGAAGAGCACTTGCTTCCCGTTCTAAACAGCAGAAGTCTCTACTCCGCTGCACCCAGGCACTGTTCTCTGACACTGGTAATGACGCAAAGGCATTAAACATGAAGACCCATTTTTAATGTGAAGATTAAAATGACAGGAATGTATTACAAGCAAATGTGAGACCCTTCATTGAATCACATAGATCTTCTACTGAAGTAGCTTCTGTAATTTACAGTTTATCTCTTTCTCACTCCAGGCACGCGCAGGTGTGCCGGCGTCCGTGTGTTGATAGAATAAAGCTTTCGCTGTTAGAAGTCATGAAGGGAGATGCAGCCATTTCACAACAAAATCTTATTTTTCTTCTGCCTTCTTGCTTGGGACAAGGGTGTAGGGTTGTTTTTTCAAACTATTACATATAGGCACTCTTCAAGTACTTTCTGAGGACCCCAATTTCGAATTGTCAGTTATATAACTCCTTATAGAAAGATATTAAAGTGATGTATTCTGTAGAGTAAAATAACATTCCATAGAGCTTTCCATCAAATCATTCCACGGAGTTAACAGAGAGCAAATATGTTTATCTCGAGGTCTAGGATAATAGCTTGAAGTGGCCGGCTGTGAAAGGAAATTTCTTCAAAGAGATTATTCCATCATAAAGCTATTGTTGTGATTTGTTTCTTTTACCCATATATCATAATCTATCCATGTTTGTTTTAACATGCTGCATTTTATGATACCAGTTAAACACTCGGCCTTGTGTCCTTCTGCTCCCGTATTTAAATAACAGAAGCTTCCTCCACTGTGCTGTGTGCACGCGGTGCCTTTGGGCTCTGCCCGGCGTCCCAAGTTAGGTACCTGGGAAGCCCCGCGGCAGTCGTTCACGTTAAACCACGGAGACTCACACAGCCAGGTTACACTGTTTCCCTGAGAGTTCCTTCACACCAGTGTGGCTTTTGACCATGCTCAATGTTGCTGTTAAGAATCAGTGTAAAAAGCAGCCATGGTTAGAGCTGCTGATTTCGTACCACACCCACCATCTAACAGCTCCGTGAACAAATTCCAGCCAGCATTTGACTTTTCTCTCCTTGCAGAAAACGTGCTTCTAAGGACAAGAACTCAGGAGTCTAGCTTTTTCTTTACCTTTTATTCTCTCACCAGTAGGAAACTCAGAGATGTTTTGCATTCAGTGTTAGCAACATTCCTTAGCTGTTTCCGGTGTAACTATCCTTCTAGTCCTCACTCTTATTAATCTGCTTTAGGGTTTTGATTTTCACTCAAATACCTTTTAGATATACTGACCCTGTTTTATAATGTAAGCATTTCAAAAATGTTTGCTAAATGGTCAGTGCAAACAACTCCTTAAACTCTTGTGCAAAAGAGAGAAACAGCTTCGTTCTCATATTCCTTCCCTGGCCAGACTCTGCGTTAGAGGCCCTGCTCTCTAAAGAGAGGCAACTGTAGGGAGCAGTGAGTTTCTTGAATGGCCTCTACCTCCTGCAGGCCAGTGTTTCTGCCATCTTTCCTTTTTGAAAACTGGAGATTTACTTTTAAATGATGCACCCTATGTTCTTTCATGGCCTGAAAGTCTCTTATCTTGGAGTTCACATTCCCAGGCCCTTGTACCCCCAACTCTGCCTCCCAAAGAAACCATGTCAAATTTTTCATGAGCTATGTGACAGATTTTGTTGAAGTTCCCCTTATGTCATTTACAATCTTAAACAAATACCTACTTTGTAATGGCAGAGGGGCACTGAAGTTGAAAGAAGCAGGTTTGACCACGGCCTCACCACACTTCAGTGCCGGCTGAAAAACTCCCCGGCGTGAACCTCAGTGCGTGGTAGAACACCAGACCTGGGATCCTTTAGCCACTCCCAGAGCACTGATTTGATTTTAAGTACTTCAGAAGTTGACTCCCAGGTGCCTTTAAGGAGGCAGGTGCCACTGAACAACCTGCCAAGCTCTGGGAGATACCACTGGCACCCCATCTTCGTTTCCTTGTGGTTCCAGTGAGCTCCACATGGCTTGCAGTGAACACATACACCCTCCTCTGCATTCTACCCCCTCAAAATCCACTTCATGCTCAGTGCAAACATTCAGGCCAAGCTCTTCTCACTGCAAGGAAGCCTCTCTAGGAAGGAATCGTCCATTCTCAGCGCTCAAGAATTGGAACCAAGTTCAACCATGGCGCCTGCGGGGGTGGGGGAGTGGGGGAGATGATGCTCCCGGAAGAGCTGAGTGTGTCTTCATCACTTCCACACCGCGTGGTGCACTCTCACCTGCACTTCCCTAGGCAATGCCCATGACTTCCCTAAGCCAGAATCCTCTGCCATGTCATGTGGAGGATTTAAAAGCAGTGCTATTAAACTGCCTTCTAATTAATTGGCTCTCAGTGTTATCAGGCCAGATCACTAGAGGCTGAATCCTTTGACCGTATGATTTGCTTGCTACCCAGACCAACTCTAACAAATTATAAATATCTATAAAGATAAGGTAGAGAAAGCCAGGGTTTAGCACTTAACCATTTCTAACCTATTTTCTACATTTGCACCTGCTTACATCATAGTCTAGGTGTGCAACTGAATTTGTACAAATTAAGAAACCTGTAAAATTAATCTCTGAAGAATTTAGAATGCTTTGCACATAGAGATCATTTTACAATATTGCCTGATAGGTCATGTTTTTCAGTGTATGCATTCAAGAATGTATTGGTCTGGGACAGCCTAGTAATCCCTTCAACTAAATCCGTCTGGGTCTACTCCATCTGGGCTTCGCTTTGCCCAAAGTCCTAGGTCCAGCTCAAGCCGTAGACTGATAAACCAGAGTCACCGGTCCTTGATATAACTTGTGGTTCCAACATTCACCATTCTCATGCTTAACGTTCTTCAGAAACTTCTGCTTATTATGATGCCACCCTTGTTGTGTTCCAAGCCAGTCCACCACCCAGCTCATCCCTTCCATCACCCATGCTCAATTCAGCCCCTCCTCAAGAAGGGTCTCTGTTCCTTTTGAAAGCCATGTCACCGTGGGATCCCACTTTTCCTGTCCTACCTCTGCCAAAGCCTTACTTATTAAATTATTTCCTCTCTCCTAGCTTCAGAAGTCACGTTCCCTTCTTTCTACCTACCCATTTTTTCTAATCTTTCTGTCCCACTCTGTGAGTAAATGTCCCTTGATTCTGCTTCTCCTGCCTTCTGGCCACAGTTCTTTCCCTCCTCTTCCCCCAGTGATGAAGCTTGCCACCTCCTCTTCTCACTTCCCGTCCTCTCCTCCGCATGCTGCCATCTGTCATCTGCCACCAGCTCTCCAGAAATCCCGCTCTCACAAAGGTTACCAGCAGTCTCCCTGTCACCCAGCCTACAGGCACATTTTTATGCCTCAGCTCCCGCTGCACTTAGCCCTGTTACCTGTGCCCCTACAGCCATTGCTTCCTCGCTGTGCAGATTAACGGGTGAAGCCGTTCTTCAGGAAACCCCCACTGTCCAGAAAACGTGCCTCAGCCTGGCACTGCAACCATGTGCAGTATGGTTCTGATTCAGCCATCAGTCTTGTGACTGCTACCTCCTTTCCCCAAGCTTATTCAGCCAAACAGGTCAATTTATGGCTCTTGAGAACTGGCTCCACTGCTTCTGACCCTGTCCTTCCTTCCTGGCATATCCCACCCCTCAAAATCAACCCTGCCTCTTTCCTCTATTTTCCTTCTACTCACTTCCCTTGAAGTCAGGCAGCCCACAAGTTAGGCACAAATCCAGCTTCCGGTTCTGCTTTACACACCAGCCCTGACCTTTCCTCTGAGCTCCACCTCATACTTCAAACCTTGTACTATCACCTTCTCTGGGTGTCCTGGGCCACCTCAAGCTCTGTATGTCCTGTCAGGGGCGAGACTTGTCCCTCCAATGTTCCTATGTGGACACCTCATCTCAGAATGTAGCTGTACTTGGAGAAAGGCCCTTTAGAAAGGTAAGTAAGCTGAACAAGGCCATTAGGGTAGGTCTCCCTTTGATCTGACTACTGTCATGATAAGAAGAGGAGATGTGGGCTCATAGAAAGACACAGGGTGCACGCACACTGAAGAAAGGCTGTGAGTGGGAAAAGAAACAAGGGGGCTCTCTGTAAACTGAAAGAAAGGACTCAGGAGAACCACCCCTGCCCAACACCTTGACCTTGTACCTCCAGAAACAGAGAATAAACTTCTGCTGCTTAAGCCACTCAGACTCATATTTTGTTATAGCAGCCTAGCAAACTAATGCCTGTCCCAGGTATTACATCTTCCCTCAGACTTTCCCCTCTTCCTTCATCCAATGTCTCTTTCTACTCCCTGAAAACCCACAGTGCACCCGTCTCCAAGGCCTGCTGATTTTAATTTCTGAATAGCACACAGCCTGTGCATCCCTCTTCTTGGCTCAGGACCACATGATCTTTCATCTGGTCTATTACAATAGCCTCCCACTTCATCTGTCTCTCTTCACTAAGGCATTTATCCACTTCAGTCCACCCAATACCCCAGCTAGATTAATCGTTCTATAGCATGGACTTGTTGGCATCTAGTTTCACCAGGAAATCCTTCAGTAACTCCCCATTGCCCAGGAAGCATTCCTTAGCCCAATACTGAAACCATGCACAATACAGCTCCAACTTACCCACCAGTCTCGTGACTGCTGCATCCTTCCTTAGACCCTTATTCAGCCAAATAATAAAACTCATGGCTCCTAAAAAATGGCTCCACACCTTTTGACCACTCCCTGAATGGTCAAATGCCTCCCCAAGCCTTGTTTCCATTCCATACCAAGCATTCCCTCCCTTAACTCCTGCAGAAAAAGAGCTTGAGTGTAGCCCTCTTGCAGGTCCAGGATCCCCCAGGCCACCTAGGGGTCCCCTTATAGCTCCTTGTCCACTGTCAGCCTACTGACTTTACTTCACCTCTAACCTTCTGGTGTCCAGTGCAACTCCTGCAAATAGCTCTTCCGTAGTGTGGGCTGGATGAGCCAGTGAACCAGCGGGTAGCAAGGTCATGAGGGCGAATGACCTTGACACTTGAGATAAACCACTCTCAAAAAACAGCCACTCTTCCTGATTTCACTCTAGTAAGTTAAGCTATTTGCTTTTCTAAGCAAAGTGACTCATTAGTCCATATTATACTCTGGAATTCAAGCACCAAAGATGAAGCAAATAAGAAAAAAAAAATTATAAAGTAAGGGGCAGTAGGAGACAGAAGGCCTAGTGTGATATCATTTCTCTTCAGCCATCAAATCTTGACCTTATTTCACCACGGACAGTTTTCAGCTTTACTAATCATTCCTTGAGAAGGGTTCTCACAGCCACTCCCAACTGAGTAACCTGTAAGAAGTACTTTCCACATGAGCTGGTTTAGCTGACCTTTCTATCTCTTCGCTGTCCCAAGCCTGCTTTTCTCCCATGCTTGGGAACATCCATCACAGAATCCAAGCACAGCTCTCCTTGGATCTGCACCGTGGGTCTGTCCTGACTGGTGATCTGCACCGTGGGTCTGTCCTGACTGGTCTCTCCCATCCGTCAGCACAGGCTGAGTACCGCAGTGCTCTGTACTTCCCCAAAGACATTCTCCAATGACCGATGCACCTGGATTCTCTGTCTACTCACCTTAGAGCGCTCAGGTGCAAGAATCAGAATGGACACAACTCTTCCGGCTGTTTTCTATGGTCTTCACTTTGAGAAAGAATGGGTCTGCTGTGCACAACAAGGCTAAATGGGGTGACCACAAGGTGGCTGCTTCTCCTGGGCCCTTGAATGCTTTGTGTTATAACCTGCTGCATCCATTCTTGGAAAGGGAGATCCTGCCAAGCTAGTTAAGAGTACCTTGTCTATTTTGGCAAAGCAAGACATAGTTCTACTTCTCTTAAAACAAGAAAAAGAGCTTGTCCAAATGAAGCCTTAAAATGAATTGCCAAAACACCTAAGACTCGAAAGAGGCAGGATCACACACTTACTGGGTAGACTTAGTCCTCACCCTCCGGGTCTCAGTTTCCTTGTCTGCAGAGTAACATAACAGCTGCTCAGCTCACCCTCTGTATTTTTTTAATCCAACCCATGAAAAAGTGATTTGAAGATTAGAAAGCACTATATATTACTTATTTTATATGTTTTTATATGTAATACCTCTGAGCTTTCTTACCTACCTATGAGTTTCCTCCTTTAAATAACTTGATCTGTACATATTTGCGCCAACTACTTAGTCCTTCCCACCACCAGATTCCCGTGCAGTACGAATGAGAACGTGATAAATCATACCATGTGCCTCATTCATGGTGGGATGCAAACCGTTCTCATTGGATTAATTAACTGATTAATCCTATAAGCTTTTACTGATGTGTCTGTGGTTCCACAGTGGCCAGATGCATGCTTGTTAGTTCTGTGGTCTTTCTATAGATTTTACAAAAAAAAAAAAAAGATGCGCAAGCTAGCAGAGGATCTGGCGTAATGGAACAAAATGTGTTTTTCACATTATGCATGACTCATGTACAATTTCTCCCCTACTATAACGTTCTTTGATTATTTCCTTGAGTGATTTCTGAGCTGAGACCAGAGGGCTATACACAGGACATAGAACTTGGCCTTGGGACTTGGATCAGAAGACCTAGGATGGAGTCTAACCTTTGGTATTTTTGACCCAAGCTTCAGTTTCCTCACATTGAAAACAAAGAAGTATGAAAAGGGCTATGTAGTAAAGAAAACAATGCTAAGTGTTCCACCATGGTCACATCGTAAGAGATATAAGGACCCCTGAAATTAAAACATTGCTTTCTTTGATCATGGAAGTATAAACCTGACCTTGGTTCTTAAGTGAGCAGCTATTTTCTTTTCCAGCTCATTTTCTGCAGGCTGCTGGGCATTGGACACAGAGACACACTGCTCCCATGGAGCCTTCCTGCCAGCTCTGGTCTGCCTTGATACTTACCTCACTAATATGCCATAGTTCCATGTGTCTTTGGTTCTTTAAACTTTTGAAGGTTTTTTCCAAAGTTCTGAGAGCCACCCACTAAAAAGCTGAGTGACAGTGCACATAGAGCTGAAGACAGAATATATTCTGGGAAAGTGAAACTTTTAAAAGTAGATTAGTGTCTCATCACACCATATGGCCACAGGAGTGATCAGATGCACTTATATTGCTATTGATAGAAAAAATAGAGTATTTTACATGTACTTATCGTTGCGAGGCATTACATCATTGAAGAATTTAGAAACAGAAATTGTCCCTTATTTGGATTGGAAAGAGCACTGGGGAAAATTAGACACAGCCCCATATGGGTAACCTTAACTCTTAATTTGCATCCTAATGGAAAGGAGGCTTCAAATGTTTCATTGCCTTCAGCCCTGAAAGCCTTTTGTGAGTCTCTCTAATTTGAGCCAACTAGATTTCAGCTGTAGGTGGGCTTTCTGCACCATCTAACCCCATTTAAGGTGAAAATGCTGTATGTATTGATATGTTAAGGCACATTTATGGCAATACTTAAACACTGGTGCCAATAGTACATACTTTTCTTAGTAGAGAAAAGCTTTCCATGACTTTAAGGCTCATCTGCACTCTTTCAAAAATAAATATTTTAAAAGAATGGATTTTCTGGAACCCCAGCACCCAAAGGTAGATACTGTACACTATCCTACATCTTCTCCTGTATGCACATAAGCAATTATAATGTTATGATTTTTTTTTATTTTTGGAAAACTGGAAAATCAGACATCTTATCTGTGATCTATACATGTTCATTTAAAGCATAGGGTGGATATCTTTCCTCGTTCATATATGTAGGTCATCGATTTTTTTATTGGTTGCAATATCATACTGAATGAATATACCATATTCTATTTAATATCTACAGGTAGATACTTAGATTATGATGGAATTCAGGATACAGTACACTCTAAATATGGCACCTTGGCATTTGGAAGAATATAGAAACAGGAAGATCTCTCAGACTTTCCCTGCCCTCTGCCTCAAAGCAGTCACAAGCAGAAAGAATTTTATAACTTTGCCCAAAACCAGGTCATATGACCCTCATTCCAAAGGTGCCTGCCCTACCTCTAGGGAAAATAAATGTCCTTATCCCTGAGGACAGGGACAAAGAATCAGGACAGGTTTCACTAAGTTATACCAGTTTATAACCATTAGATCACAATGCCTCACACTGCCACACTGCCTATCACACTTCTCCACAACCATCCACTTCTTCACAAACAACATAAAGATACCAGTTTCTTTCAGTCTTCACTTCTCAAAGCACCTGTGTCACACAAAACTTATATTAAATAAAATTTATTCTTTTCTCCTACTAATCTTTTTATAATACCTCTACTGTGAGCCTACAAGTGGATAAGGAAAAGAAATTTTTCATTTCCTGTGATTGTTTCCAGCTTTTGCTATTCTATATAATGCTATAAAAATCACTTCTGTATACAAATCTTTGAGTACCTTTTCAATAATTTTCTGACTTTTAAAGATGTTATCCAATAATAAGACATATCTTTTTGAGGGCATTATTTTGGCATTTTGGAGGAAAAATAGAACTTTCAGCTCTTTAAAAATGAATTAGTATAATTTAATATATTTACTAGTTTACTGTAATTCAGTATGAGACAATTCACAGCATTTTCCAGAAAATAGTACTGTAAAAAAATGGATATCCATGTGCAAATACACAAATGTATGGCTACACCTTACTCTATAAGATAATTAACACAAAATGAATCCTGGTTCTAAATGTAGGAGCTAAAACAATATAAAAATCTATAAGACAATATAAGAAAAGAGTCTTTATGACCTTAATATTAACAGATTTCTTTAGTAGAACACAGAAATCACATTTTTAAGTTAATATTTTAGAGTTCATCAAAATTTAAAACTGCTTTTCAAAAGTTAGCATAAAAGAAAGAAAGAAAGAAAGAAAGAAAGAAAGAAAGAAAGAAAGAAAAAGGCAAGCCAGACTAGAGAAAATGACTGCAGAAGATGTGTCTGATAAAGAATAATAAGACTGTGTAAAGAATTCTCAGAACATAATAGAAATAAGAGAAACTAATAAAATTAAGTGCACAAATGACTTGAGGAGACTCTTCACCAAAGATGTACATATGACTGATAAGCCCATGAAAATTGTTCTAATCATAGTCAATTATGATAGTTAACCAATTATGTCAACTTGAATAAGAAACTCCCAACTAGATTGGTTCAGCACAGTTGTGGGTGTGGAAGACCCACCCTAGGTAGGATTATCACCAGAATGGTGTAAAAGGCAAATGAAGAGAGGTAGCTTCTGTTCCTTCAGAGCAGCTCCGGTCTTCACCTTCACCTTGAACGTTGTCTCTTGGTTTCCAGCATAGACTCTTCAGTCTCCTGATAAGGACTCACACAGGACTCTACAACTGTATCTTTTGATCTCCAGCACACAGATAGCCCTTTTGCACTCTTCCACACCCCACTCTATGGGTGGCCATTGTAAACTAACACTATAAATTCTTATATATTTGAATATCTTGCATTAAATCTGTTTCTTTAGTAAGTACCACCTGATACATCATTAGAGAAATGAAAGGTAAAGTCATGATGAAATACCACTACAAATGCACGAGGACAGCTAAAGTAAGAAAACTAATCATTAAAAGTGCTGGTGAAACTACAAAGGTGGTGGGAATGTAAAATAGTTCCTCCACTTCGTTAAAGAGTTTCCTCAAAACTGAAACATATACTTACCCTACAACCTAGCATTTCTATGCCTAGGTATTTATCTAGTTTAAATTAAAACATATCTGTGCAAAAACCTGTACTTGGAGGTTCAAAATACCATTACTTATAACAGTCAATAAGCAGAAAGAGCACAAATGTCTATCAGCAGGCAAATGGGTAGCACCCTGAGATGCCATGGAGTACTACTATGCCATGGTAAAAAGGAATGGACTATGATTGCATGTGACACCATGTTGAATCTCAGAAGAATTATGCTAAGTGAAAAGTACCGAGAAAGGCTACATATCATATGACTTCACTTACATGAAATTCTAGAAAAATGGAATTAGAGCACAGATAGTAGATCAGTGGCTGATAGAAACTGGAGTAGGAATGGAAGTGAAAGACTGACAGTGAAGGAAGATAAAAGACCTTATTATAGTGATGGGAATGTACTATCCCTTGATGTAGCAATACTGTTTATGTTTGAAAATTCATTGAATTGTATAGTACTCAAAATTAGTGAAGTCACTGGACGTAACTTATATTTCCATTTTTTAAAATAATATCATGGAACTGCACATTATAATGTTTGCAAGATATATCCTTACCTCATTCCTAATATTCACCTTATCCATCGTGATACAGGGATGTAGGGTACATCTACTTTTGGTAAAAACAATTTTCAAAATTCTTTCATTCATCAAAGTGTCTTCCACATGAACAGCTGTGACAAATTGATCAAATGAATGTGATTCCTTTCTTCCTGGATATGTTCAGATAAGGCTGTGTCTTCTGATTTTCAGTCTGCCAAACATCCAAAAACCAACTAAAATGTTCAATCAACACTCCAGATATTTAAAATAATTTAAGGAGTTGGTATTATGTGGGCTAAATGGACTGAGCTTTTCACTTTTCATCTCAGTGTTCTGGTGCAGAAAGAACGTAGGAATAACCAGGTGATGGGCAGACATCCCGTGCAGAAACATATCAGACAACTGTATGACCTAAAGATGTAATTTCAAAAGTGTGCACTTAAAGCAAGTTAGCAGACAAGACTGTACTGAGAGACTTTAGAGACTGTGCATGAGGCCTCCATGTCTCAGGAGTTGATGATGCTGACGGGAATGCTGATACCACAGTGATGGCAATGACTGTGATAACAATTGCAGCAACTGCTATTCTGAGTGTTTACTAAGCACCACACTCTGTATTGAGCCATTTACATGCATTGCCTCCTTTACTCTTCACAATAGATATCTGGGTGAGTTACTGCCAGTGCCCTTGCTTTTATTAGGAGAAATCTGGAGCTTCAAGGGTTCCAGACTCCTTCCCAATTTTACAACCAGTAAATGGCAAACACCAGGCTATGATCCTGGAAAATGTTCCAGAGAGAAAGAGTGAGAGCAAGGAACAAAGCAGCACTGATAAGTCTGCTGAACACAGCAGGCTGAAGAGTTCGAGGTGACCCACAAGGCTGATAACTGGGGGGAGCTGGGAGGTAACAAGGGGGGTGACCTGAAGAGGACACTATGACAGCCACAGAAATTAGATCCAGCTGTTTCCAAAGGATGTTTCAGCTTCCATTGTTGTGTGCTTAAGAAACATTGAAAAGGATTCCATTTTAACTAACGCAGCCTAAGGAGAAAACAATCCAGTGTCCCCTTATCTCATTGTGAACTTTAAACTGATTTTCTTCCTTGTGACTTTTTAGCAGAAGCTCCTCTTGCCCTGGGGGCTCCCCCATAAGCAAAATATGGACCCATAGCAGGTTAATCCTCTGTTGTCCTATCACTCCATGCAGGCAGTGCTGTCTCTGAGGTACCAATGCCAACCCGATTTTACAAATGCAGCCACAAGGTTTGGGCGGATCCAGATTATCTCATTAAACCCTGATCAGTTGTTTCAACAAAAGTTAGTCAAGTGTTGAGTCATTCTGAAAATCTAAAATGCCTTTGCCCTTTTTCTGGCAAAAGAAATCTTAAAAACAATAACTAGACTGCACATTTACTGAGCATTTCCCAGATGCCATGTAATTTCCTAGCACTTGTGTGCATTGCTATGTTTGAATTTTACTACAGTCTTCCCAGGAAGATATTATCATCCTAATTTTACACACAGAGAAATTAATTTTGAAGAAATTTTTGAAGTACCCAAAGAAAAGGTAGAGCTAAAGCAAGGTCAGTCCCCATAAAACTCACTTTGGGGACAGATCCTGGCTCTTCATTTCTCCTTCTTCACTTTCCCTTTAACCCCAGACCAGGGGGAGACAGACTGTTGAAAGACTCATGTTTCTGCTCAGGCATATTTCTCTGTGAGTAGAAGCCCATGCCCACAGAGGCAAGCTGTGAGGACATAGACTGTTCTAAAGCTACGTTGTTATTCTGGGTGGTCATCACACTCCAACTCAACTCCCTTGCAGCATCTCCTGTCCTGTGTTTATGGATTTCATAAGGACTCAATAATTCTGGCATATTCTAGTGAAGCATCGCAAAGCTTTGACATCAAATTTTTAGCCTTCAGTTATGATAGTCAACTTCAGGCATTTCCCTGGAGTGGTCAAGAGCAGAAAGACAACTACTGAGGGAAAATCTATGTGAGATCAGGAGGAGATGGTGATGCTGCTCTTGACTAATGGCTATTGCTTCTTGCCTGGGCACTTCCTACACCACTGGCATTGCTGGCTGAGTTTTTAGAAGATGTTAGGAGTATGTATGGCAAGAAAGGGGTAGGTCCTGAAAGAAAAGATTGCCTTTAATTGCCCCTCTATTGTTAAAAACATTGCTAAGTAATCCATGCTATAAGGACTCAGAATAGTAGCTACTACCAGGAAGGAGTCATGACTGTGCAGGGCCTCATGGATGCACCTGGATGCAGTACTGTCCTGTCTCCTGATCTGGCTGCTCATCATACAGATATGCTCAAGTATGTCTGAAAACTCATCAAGCTATATACTAGGTACTTTTTTGTATAGGTATTATCCCTCAATAAAAAGCAAGAGACTTTACAAGTGAAAATGACTAATTTAATAAATGTACTTTCTTAATCTTTCTGAAGAACAAAACTTGGAAAGAGGTTTAAGTTGAAACTTACTTTGGATGCAGGCCCAGGTTTCTGCTACTCTGCTAAAGACTTTAGTGGTAGCATTATCATGGATTCTTACTGGTGACCTCTTGGAGCAGCTCTTCCTCTTTAGGGCTTTAGACAGCTCTGATGGAGAAAGAGGAAAGAAAAAAAAGCAGAGATCAATGAACTCTGATTCCAGCTTCCCACAAAGACCACAGCTGTTCCTTCTTCCTCATTTTCCACACTTCAGTTCCAGTTTCGGTGACTGTCAGTACCAAGATGCCTGCCTGGGCTAAAGAAGAAGATAGCAGCCTCTCAGCAGATGGATTCCCAAGAGGCAGCTTCTACCACAAGCACACACCTTCTAAAACTCAGGGCCTCCTGTATTGTAGCTAAGGGGAGGCCAGAAACATGATAGACCCATCCATTCATTTCATTGTAGTTATAAGCTGTACCCTAAGAGTATTATTTCTAAAGAGAAATATTTTTCCACCCTCAAATCTCAGGTCCATCAATTTCATCATAAGTGTGTGTTAAACAAGATGTCCTGTGCTAGAAATAAATGGGTTGGCTCTCAGTGAGACACAGGAAAAGTCAACCTGCACACTCTCCTAGCTGAGAAATGAGTGGAAGAAATGCAGTAGGAGATAAGCTAACCAAGAGTGACCAGGTATTGGTACTGCTGTACCAATTTTTT
>NW_004955425.1:26319417-26324593 GCF_000276665.1 Chinchilla lanigera | reverse complement strand
AAAATGATCAAGTCAAAATATAGTGACAGCAACAGTCAAAGCTACACCTGCTGAGCCCCAGCTCTATCATTCCTGAAGCCCTGCCTGCTCTCATCAATGAATCCCCTCTTCTACTGAAGCTGTTTGAGTTTCTATCAGTATAACTGACACAGAGTCCCTGAGATAAATATTTACAAGAACCTACTTTGACTCTCCTATCAACTGTGAAACTAATCTCATCTGATGGCAAATGAGAATGGTCTGGGAAGGCGACACATGCACTATTGTTAGGAAATATGGCACCCTGGCAACAGAAAGCATAGCAATTCTGACACACCATTTGTGGGAAGTGATTTTGAGATGGATCTGGGTTTTGTTTTGTATCACCTCTGTCCTCCATGAGCACTAATAATTGAGAATAGCTTACATACTTGGTAAGTCCTGCAGCAGCTGTTTAACCATGCCAGTAAGGGAAGTCTTGTGCCCAAGCCATCTGCAGAGCAGTGTGTTAGGCATCTTCAAAGCAAGGCAAGAGGAAGAGTGGACCAGACATTTGCAGAGTCACAGGGTGGAGCACACAAGTTTTACGTATCATGAACCTTTGCATGGTTTCCATGCTAAAGTCAAAAAGGGTGGCCTTCAGAAAGGATTGTTCACAAAAGGGACTACCCTGGCTGGATTTTGGCAGCAGCTGCATTGCATTGCATTGCTTGAATACTAGATCATGTCAACATATTCCCTGGATCTGGGGCATAGTGATGTAGCACGTGCTTTATATGTGCAAAGTCCTGCTTGAACCCCAGCATTAAAAACATTGCCCAGAGGAATTTCCAGCGACATATTCCTTGCTTAATATCTTTGGCATTACTAACCTTGAGTAACATTAAGATCTAATAGAATATTGGCCTCAACTTGATTCTCTTCACTTCATGTTGATGTTTTTCTTAACTAAAAATAGTAGCTTCCTGTTTCCCCAAGATTAGGCTCAGAGGACCTCTTCAACACCATTGTTGAAATACTGACTTCAGCTCCAGAAAAATGAGTTGTTTATCCATAGAGTTGCTATTCAGAGGAAAACTCTTTCTGGGCAATGACCCCAAAGAAACCTGCAAGCAAGGGTCATCCAAGCACCCACAAAGGAAAGTCAGCATCTCTCTATCTCCTCCTCTCTCCTCTTTTTACTCTGTCTGTCTCCCTCACTCTCTCCTTTTTAGTTCTGAGCTATGAAAATGCTTACAAGTGCAAGGGAAGAAGCCAATCAATTCTGAATAGTCTTTGCTCTTCAGGATAAGTTCAAAGGTATCAAAAGTCAGCCTCTGGGGGTTGAGGGGAAAATGCTTTCTACTCAGCTGCCAAAAGAGTTCAAAGTCTGAGGGCTCCACAGAAATTCAAAGGTGAGAACCAAGCAGGAAGTTGAAGATTGTTCCCTGACCTTGGAAGATACAGTTGTTTTTTTTTTTTTTTTTTTCTGTAGGCAAGTCAGATTCACACAGCTGTGCCTTTAGAACAATTAGACACACCTAGGAGATCACTAGGGGATGCCAAGAAAATGTTCCCAGGAGAGAAACAGTGAATATTCTGACATCATATGTGCTGACTGGCCTTTCAAATTCTGAGGCTTTTTCACACAGATTTTCCTCAGATAAAAATGTAAGCAGCTGAACCATATGCCTAAGTGTTTTCTGTCCGCCATTGCTCAGAGCAGCTGGCAAAACATGATCTACGGCTGATAAAACCACCCTGACAAACCACTCCAGTGGTCTGCTGGACAGGGTCTGAAAGATGTCTGAATTTTAAAAAGGTACTAATTGCTCAAAGAGTGGAATAATTCCTCTAAAACCTAATCCAGGACCATAATAGGACCCAGAGTGATACTGAGAGAATCTGAGAGAGAAAGCCTCCTTTCTAATGCCTGCTGATAACAAGGGAAAATGTGCCCTTTAAGAATGGGAGGCTGTGGAAGAATGTTCAGATAGGGCCTTTTCCAGCACAGTGAGTCTTTCAAAGATGATGCACTAATCCTGACTAAAGTCAGGATTTTTTTGCAACCTGGCCAAAAAAAAAAAAACAGTGAAAGTCTATCACTAAAGAACAATTGGAAATGAGGTACTGGTCTCCATGCAAACTTCTGCTATCTCAGTTCAGTCTTTGCAACATCTGGGTCTGTCAGGAAGACAGGGAAGGGATGGGGCCCAAGGGTGTAGCTTGACCTTCCACAGAGAACTCGAACTATACAGCAGGTTCTAGGCCTCTTCTTTGGCACGAGTCATCAGCAGCCTGATAATTTTTCAAACATACAAAATCCTGTTACTGGCAGAAAGCATAAGCAAGTGAGGACTAAAATAGTCAGGTGCCCTTCGATCCAGTAGAGACCTGGGGACTTTGGTTCCCGTCAGCACTTTTGTACAACTGCAGCATCTCCACAGTGGGGGATCTCAAAGCTTCTGAGTTCACTGGTGATCAGTTTCCATACATACTTTTATCTACAAATACTTGAAAGTTGAAGACAAATAAACAATAGATAATTAGCACCCCAAAATACATCACAGTAAGATCCTCCACTCTGGATTTTCATTGCCAATGGCATTTGGGACAAGGATAGATGAACTATATCAAATGAGGAATGATAGTTTCAGCCTAGCTATTCTATGTCCCCAACGCACAATTAACATATTACTGCTGTCGGCAAAACTATGATATAAATAAATAACAACAGGAAAACATCCCAAGGTTGCTCGGTGCTCACACAAAACATATTAGTCTCTGGCAATATCTCCAGGAATCAGTTGAGTATAAAATATCATGCAGAAGTGGGGGTGCGCTTGTGGTAATGGAGAAGGGTAATGATTTTACAAAATACAGCAGGGAGCCCAGGGTCCCATTACCCTCCCCTCTGTTCCCTTCCTCCCTGCCTCTTCCTTCCGCAGAGACAGAAATGCACAACCAGGGAGCTGTCCTCGTCGCCAAGATTCTAAACAGAGAGTGTGATTTACAGATGAATCATGGCTGTGTAGCCCACAGCTCTCAGAACTCAGGAGGGAGCCGCTCTTGGATGGTAATGGCCTCATTACTGATGTTACAAGGCGGCAGCATGTCTTCTCTAGGAGATAAAGCAGTGTTACCCGCACTTCATAGGGCAAATTAAATTCCTTTGAGCTTATTTACCAACTTGAAGATGGTGCCATTCTCTGTGAGCCGAAGACTGAAAGTGGGATTATGCTAATAACTTATCCTCCCGGTCACTGGTGTGACAGAAGGAGGGCCTGTCACAGGGAATCTGCTTAGCAGATAGATGCTCTTTCTGCCTCAAGAATGTGCCCGCATACAATCTTTAGTTCAGGTGGAGTTTTTACTTGGTGGTCTTTTGTAGTGCGTATTTGTTGGGGGAGGGAGAGAGTATTATTATCGCTTTCACTGTTACATACTACAGAGATCTTGGAGTTTCTGGCTCACTTATTGTTTAGTAAGTGTCTACTATGTGCCAGGTTCTGGGCTTAGCCTATCTGTATATATTATCTCATTTAAAGACAACAGTCATTTTTGAGGTAGATATCTTATCTTCCCGTTTTACAACTGATAATGCTAAGAAATTAAGTTTCTTACCCAAAGCTATATAACACAATAAATGACTGAAAAATTGCAAACTACATATACCTCCAGTCTCTATTCCAGATCCACTTCCCCAAGATTTTATCTTTGCTCAAAATATTGGATCCAGGATCACTCGGTCTGTGATTGATTCCCACATGAACTTGTCTGCAATGTTCCCATGTAATAGAAAAGTGTGACAGTCAGCATTTGCTCAGCTGGTAATAAAAAGCCTGACACTGCTCCTAGTCACAGGACTGAGAGCACATGGACACCAGGAGCATTTCTTCCTCCATCTGTGAAAATCCACAATTGAAGCTCAGAGCATAAGCCATGGCTGGCACATGTGGCCAAATGTTGAGTCAATCAATAGTGGATCAAAAATAATATTAAAAAAGTGTCTATAATGAACATATACAGACTTGTTATGATTTAATAAAAATATTATATAGCAACTATTTACATAGCATTTACATTGTACCAGGTGATAAAAATAACCGGGAGCTAATTTAAAGTATATGGGAGTGTGTGCATAGATTGTATAGAAATACTGTAACATTTTCAATAAGGAGCTTGAGCATGTGAGAATTTTGTTATCTGCAGGGCATCCTGGAACCAGTCCCCATGCATACTAAGAAATGACTGCATTTAGAAGTTACTAAAATAAGAAGCATGCACATGAAGTGCTGGGTGCTACCAGCTCCCTGGTACCCCGGGCCTACTTTCCTGCCTGGCCTCTTAAACAAGAGATAATGATCAAAGTAGTAGTTTCTCTACATCTTAGAAAGGTCTAGGTATGGGATCCCTGCATTTGAAGAGGATGAAAACCAAAAATTAGAGCACATTTCTAGATTATACCTAAATGTAAGTATTCTGGCTCGTGCAGGGAGTTATGACATAGAAAGAACAATACTGAAGGATGCCGGTTCTCAAAATGAAGATGGGCTGAACTCAGAGTTATTTCTGTGCGACCTATATTTGTCTTATTGCAACACATCAACATGGCCCACCATGATGGGAGAAACTGATTATGTTATTGTTTATCCAAAATTTCACCACAATGGAATCTGTTCAGCTTTCCTCCAAATCTATGTCTCCAAATTTTGCTGCAATGTGGTCCCCCCAAAAAATCACTGTTCTTCCAAGAGAAGCAATAGAGACAGTCGATGTCAAGGGTCACTTATGCACAGGGGCACTACTGAGGCTTTCCCACCAAAATCTCCCAAGGGTAAAAGGAGTCGGCACATCACTTGACAAATAGCGCAAAGGGTTTCAGCAAGGGAACAATAGAAGTGTTATGCTCTACCTTAAAACTTAGGGACATTTTCACTTTGGCCCATAATAAGCCCACATATTTCAATATAAAAATAATCTTTTATACTACTTTTTTCCTGAGGATCACATACCTGCCATGTTTCAAGTTTCTGAAGATAAAAATAATGGAATTCAATGTCCTTGGGTCTTAAAAATCAAGGCAAAGGATGGGCATTAGAAGAAGTGAGGGGAGCCATCGTAGCCCATGGAAAAGCAGGATTAAGTGTATTCTAAATTAGCATCAAAAGAGAAGGGAAAGAAGGAGAAAGTTTGTATATATGTATATGCAGGATAG
>NW_004955425.1:26317815-26319172 GCF_000276665.1 Chinchilla lanigera | reverse complement strand
TGAGATTTTTAAGCTATCAACAACAAAAAATAAAAATGATCAAGTCAAAATATAGTGACAACAGCAGTCAAAGCTACAAAGCAAAGTGGGGTGGTAGATACTTGGAGCTTATAATACCAGTATTTCTATTTTAAGTAATTTTGAAATTTGGCATACTTCTAAAAATGTTAGGAGTTCAACAAGTCACTGAAGGTGAATACCACTGTGTCTTGTAAGATCCAAATTATAAATGGAGACAAATGCTCAGGTTATAAAAAAAATCTTTCCATCAAAGAGGAATCTTCTCAACCAATAAGGTTTGATACTAAAGAGAAAATTTTATAGGTGAAGGTTTTTTCTTACATCCTTCATTTTTAAGCCTCACCCCCACTCCCGGTACACAGTAGACAATGTTGGGTTTTATAGTCAGGCGGCTGACCTACTCAGATATCACTCAACAAAGTTATTTAAAAGGAAGACTCAGTCACCTACTGGTCACCTATTGTTGTATTCATCTGGTATTATTTAAAATATTCAAGTGCTTTGAAAAGGAATGGGTGTAGTTTGTTCATTGACCTGTTGGTAAGAAGCTAGATATTCTCAAGCTATGAAATATAGTTACATACATAAGTAACAATCCACATACAGATTCAGGGTTTCCCTGACACCTAGTAGGTGATCTGTGGTCAGTTACTAACCAGCAATCTACTGACTCGAACTCACAGCCAGCCCACTTGCCCCATCCCACTGATAGCAAAGCTTCACTGGGTGTGCATCCCTTCTCCTAACACAGATTGAAAAGTAAGTATCTTCTCACATGCCCGCATCTATTTCTAGTGGCTTCCTGGGATGCCATGAGGCAAAGAATTCTAAAGCCACATCCAACTCAAAAGTCACCTGAACCACGAGATCACAGTCTTTAGTGAGGCAAAATTGAGATGCGGAATTGCTCTGCACCCTTGGTCTTTAAATCTGTCTACTTGGCCTTCTTTTTCCTCAGACCAGCTCAGGGTTTGCCATGACATCACACATTTTGAGAAGGTACCATTGCTTGGGTGCTTCTTCACTTGCTAGGCTGTGTTCTCTCTGCCACATCCCATCTCCTGTTACCTTTCCTGTGGACACAGCCCATACTTTCATTTGGGAATCTACTCGCCTCCTGTTTTCAGCCCCTGTGTTCCATGAGGGATGACTCTGTATCCATGTAATTCAGGGTACCCACATGATCACTGCCTTTCGAGAGCTGGCTTTCTATGACCTATCAGGGCCAACGATGTGCCTTGGGATTTTTTATGAGGTATTTATGAGGGAAACAGTCACTCTTATTGTTTGTTGGATTTCAAGCTAAGAACCATCTTGCTATCACATAGAATTGAGA
>NW_004955425.1:26248605-26312240 GCF_000276665.1 Chinchilla lanigera | reverse complement strand
GTCTGTGCAAATATGCATGCCTTGTGCCCCAGTTATGTAGACAGCACAGCCACCAGTTCATGGAAAGCAGCTTGTCACAGGCTCCTGGACAGCTTCTTTGATGGCATCCTCCTGACCTGCATGAGGAGGCTGACTGGGAACATTGCTGCACTGACCTGGCCTGGAAATGCTCAAAGAATCTTCTTTCCAGTGTCAACAGTGAGCTGGGGAAGTAAGCAACATTCGTGGTCCTCAACTGCCCGTGGCTTGACAGAACAGTCCTCCTCCTGACTGGGGTCCTTTTATGAAATGGGCACAGGGGTGTAGGAATAGCCTCCCTGGTGAGGTCCTGTTACACAGTGTGAACTGCTGTCAGTAAGCTTTATCTGGCCATCTGTGCCAGTCTGAGAGGACGGTTGCCACGGCACCAGGTCTGCGAGCAGTGAGTAAGGTATGTGGTACCAGGCAGGACTCCTGGCCAGACTATACTCAAGGTAGGACCTCTCAGAAATTTCAGAAGGTACTGGAAAGGAAGTCAGAGCCTGAGTGACCCTGAGGGGCAGTGGAGAGAGGATAGGCAAAACAGGGATAGGAAGAGAATATTCTGGAAGTTCTGTGAGGTTACATCCTCTGTAGTGTTGTTCCTAAAGCTCACTCAGAAAAATGCCTCAGCGTCCTTCCGTTTTTGGATCTTCTCAGGCCATCATGGCTACCTTTGGCTTTCAGCTTGGGGCCCCTGCTTTCCCTTATCTGTGTCTTCCTGCCCACCATAGACTCCATGCCTATCTCCCTCTCAGCCTCACCACATCACCCATCACACCATCCCTCTCCACTTATTCTCCAAGGATTCCCTAAGATGGTCACCATGGTTCCTGCGTCCACACAGGATACCACAGAGCCATGGATATGTGTATGTAAGGCGCCTTCATGGTGGAACAGCAGGTCAGCCCTGGAGAAGACAGAACAGAGCATGCAAACATAATCAAGTCTATAATAAGCAGTTAAAGGAAAGTGTACATGTGGGAGCTAAACCCGTCTCCTCCTGACGTAAGGGGAAGAAGAGACCTCCCGAGCAGGGGAAAGAGAGGCCATTTCACAGTCAAGAAGTTAGCATCCTGAGTGACTTTAGAGCAAATTAAACCTTCAGTCCTGGCACCCAGCAGAGTCTGAGAGATGGGAAATGTGGATTTGGTATAGATAAAAGTTGGGTTTTGACTATTGTTGGAAATAACATTCAGGACCCAGCAGGCTAATGATGACTAATATTTACATGACACATACCACGTGCGGGCTGTCCTGCAAGTCCTTCCCATGTTTCAACTCACTTAAGGCACAGCAACAGTCCCCCAGGGCATCTCCTGCTCTCCCCGCTTACAGAGTGGAACGTGAGCCCAGAGAGGCAAACACTCTGCCCAAGGTCACACGGTAAGTGGAGCACCCAGGATTTAAACATGGGTGTTCTGACCCAGACCCCGCCCTCTCCCCCATGTCTCCAGGGATGTAGTACGTGAGTGTGTGTTTACACTTATGCTCAGTAATAGTCCCTCTATTGTCTGTTAAAACAACATTGTCTGTTAAAAGAAGAAAAAATGGATAACAGGACACTTCAGTGGGTTTTAGAAAAGTGAGCTGCATGTGACAGGCCCGGATGATCAGCAAAATAGAAAGTGCAGACCAACAACCATGGGCTCCCTAACTTTCCTTTGCTCTTTTGTAGAGCCTCAGCATTGGGTACATAGAGACAGGGTTTCCTGAGGATATCATCACCACATGGCCTCCTCTCCTGACTTAAAAGTTCTCCAAGTACATCACAGTGTTTTTTAGAGATTCAAGCTAGAGCTAACGACCACAATACCGCCCTGTTGTCATTACCTGAGAGGTTGCCAACAAAGGACGCAGCACTTGGGGACCAAAGCTGGGCTTATGCTGTCAGACAATGCACAGGGGTATCCATGACCCTCCTGCAACCACCCATCCTGTGAGCCTGGCTTCCTGCTCTTGCCCTTGAGGAGAAATCTCTGGAAACAGGATTGCCACCAGGTCTCCCTCCAAAGGCCTAACGTTGTGCTATTTGACAGTGGTCTAAAGCACAGCCTTTAGTTGTCCCTGGGGATATTAAGCTTCCCCTTTTGATGTAAGCTTTCCCTTTGGAGGTATACACATAAAACTCCCTATGTAAGTATCTAGAATACTACTTAAGAGGCCTATACAACTCCTCAGAGGTAAATTCCTTGCTGGGGTATGGGTAAGGGTCAAAAAACCCATAAAGTTTCCTTAAACTGAATCAAAACTCTTGCACATTGTTATAACTTTTTCCCGCCGGACGCTGCCACACCACCCCGACCAGTGGGAATCACCAAACACCTGCCCAAGAGAAGAGAGTTCGTTTTTTTCTGCCTTGGGTTTCAAACTTTGGTTTCAGAGTTTCTGCAAGTCAAAGCAGACACTGTTTTTGACAAAGGTCTCTGAGAAAACCGCATGGGTTTGGCTCTGGGCTTTCTGCGGTCCTTTTCCTGCTCCCCTTCCCGTTGGCAGCCCTGGTTCAGGGCACAATGTTCTGTCTCTCTGGGCTGTGTCACTGGCTGTGGTGTAAGGAGATTGATGTGTCTCAAAAACTCACAGGGCGTGTGACAAGTAAGGTCTCGCCAAAGCATGAGCATTTATCTTCTACAAGTCACAAGTTAGACCCACCTCAATATTCGCACTGTTTCAGTTATTCGTAAGCCCATCTGTTCCAATATGTTTTCTCAGGGGCAGATGAAAAGAATTATGGCCAGTGAAAGAAACTGCATATCTTCTATACACAACCACAGGCCACCTCATCCATCAGAATGACTTGTGTACAAACCACCACAACAAGCAGAAAATAACAAATGTTGGTGAGGATATGGAGAAACCAAGACACTTTTGTAATACTGGTGGGAGTGCAAAATTGTGCAGGTGCTACAGAAAGCAAGAGGGTGGTTCCTGAAAAAGTTGGAAATGATCTATGTAATCCAAGATTCCACATCTGGGTACATACTTGAGATACCAGAAACAGTTATTAGGAGATATTTGTACCTGTAGTCAGAGCACTATCATTTACAATAGCCAAAAGGTGGAAGTACCCCAAATCTCCACCAATGGATGTATGGGTAAACAAAATGTGTGTATATACATATCATGGAATGTTATTCATCTTTGAAAAGGAAGAAAACTCTAGCACAAACTACAACATAGAAGAAATTTGAAGACATAATAATGAGTGAAATAGGCCCGGTACAGACAGCAAATACTGTAAGAGAACAGTCAGGTAAAAATGGAGACAGAAAGCAGGGGAATCTTAAAAGGTATTGGAGATAATGAAGAAGTGTTGCTTAATGGCTACAGAGTTTATTTTGAGTGATGAAGAGTACCAGAGATTGGTTGTACAAAACTGTGAATGGATTTAATACTACTGAACTATGTAATCAAAAACTGTTGGGCCAGGGATATAGCTCAGGGGCACAAGCACCTTCCTGGCAAGTGCAAGGTCCTGAGTTTGATTCCTGATACCAAAAAAAAAAAAAAAACTGTTAAAATGGTAAAGTTTATTTTACCACATTTTTTAAATTCTTAAATTTTTTTAAAAATGTGACCATGGGACCATGGGAATGTGGCACACAGAGCAACATAGAGCAGTGCACAGTGGAAAAGCAATTTCAGACACTGGATTCAGGCAAGCTGTAGGGCATCTCTAAGACCCGCTTCTCCCTACCCTCCTTTCTCTTGTAGCCGTGGAGACTTGTCACTAAGGCCTACTGTTTGTCGAGTCTTGCTGATTCACTCTTTCTTTTCCACCCACGCTCTCTCCACCACCTCAGCCTCTGCTGTCTCACTCATCCCCCTGACTCTGGATATATCTTCCCCTCCAGTTCTCTCATACACTACTTCACTCAAGTATCTCCAAAAGATCTGTTTTCCCCTCTCATTAGTCTGCCCAGTAAAACTTAGCCATTTCTCCTTAGTTACTGCATCAAAAGTCTACCAGCAAATTTTTTCTGTTGTTTTCCTTCAAAAATTTCATCTCTATCCCAATCAGATTTCCTATCAATCCTGCCTCTCTGCCTTGTGCAAAATCTCCCCATCCTGAAACAGAATCGCACCAAACGTTGGTTGCAGAGACCAAACTGGTGTTTCATGTTTCCTATGGTTTGGGGGAGGAATGAAGTACCATCACTTTGGGGACCTAGGAGATCTTATTTTTCTTCTCCACAATGTAAGTTTCTCGTCTTTCCCAAAGCTCTCGGTGAGCACTGTAAGGCTTGGTGTTCTCTGTCTTTTCTCTACCTCAGTGGAGAAGGAAGCTCTAACCAGCACAGTCTGAGCGCAGGCTCACCCACTACCTGGCATCCTTCCTTAATGAATTCATTTAGATGAACCTTACCTCTCCAACCAGACTGAAGAGGTTTTTAAAGATTAGGGACCAGGTCTTCTGTGTCTTTCACTTTCACCACATCACCGTGCACAAAGCTAGCTATGTTGCAAGTGTTAGGTAAACGTCATTAGTTGTTGATCCAGAAGTGGTATCCTCCACTCTCAAAGGGCCTTGAGGGCCATGGGCAGACAATGTCCTATGCTGATCCTCCTAGAGAGACAAGCAGCTCCAAAGAAAAATGGGCCATTCCAGGAACCACCTCATCTCTCTTTTACTGCCATGTACTTTCCCAGGATTTCTGCTTTCAACCTCAAGAAGTGACCAACATGGGCTTAAACTAATCGGTCTTTCCAGAATTTTGCATCAGCGCTGAGCCAGGAGTGGAAATATTTCAAGAAATTTACTTCTCTTTTGCCTATCATATTTTCCCTATCCCCAAGTGGACTAAATGGAGGTCCCCTAGCAACCCAGGGACCGCAAAGATTTACTATCCTATAAAACTCCATTACTTTACAAACACACAGTGTTATGTAGGTTCCTAGTTACACTGACTTCTGTGATGGCAAGGGAATATCATGGAAGCCAAATCTGGTGGCCCTTGCTCTTCATGAACTTGGGGTAACACACAGAAGGAGACGGGTTCTCTAGCAGCACCAGAAAACTCAGAGTGTGTCATACTTCAGTCAGAAATCTGTGTAGGTGGCCTCCACTCTGCAGGGCTCTACCAGAAGCCTTCAGCAGTCCCAGGGCTTTACTGGACATTCCAGATTGGCTTCTGTTGAAAACACAGAGGGAAATGACAGAAAATCAAAAACTATTCCTTGCACCCTCAACACAATAGTCCTTTGTTTTGTGTACTCTCTCTGCAAGCACATGGCAATCATGAGAACCAGCCTGTCCATGCAGAGCAGCGTGCATGGTGAAATGTAGAGATAGAATTAGAATATCAAGGCCAGTGAATCCAATTATTTCAAATTAAGTCCATGTATAACAGTGACACCACAAAATGCCTTGCCTTTTTTTTTTTTTTTCTCTCTCTCTCTCTCTCCTAGGACAGCATCCCAGATGCATCAGGAAAAATTTCACATTTTTTTCTCAGAGTTAAATGGTGAAACACATCATGCCCTGAACACGTTTCACAAATCTTCAATGAGCTGAATGAAGCTTTTTGACCTGATCACAGCTTCCCGTGAGAAGATGACTGTCCCCAGGAGGAGGCAGGAGGTCTAGCTGGCACCCTCCACTCAGGAAAATCAGAGCACCCTTTCCCTTTCATTCTTTCCCCATCAGACCACACGCTCCCCTTTGCGATATGTGTGTTACTAAGGAAACCACGGTAACACCAGTGCTTCATGGAGCGTAGTGACTGCTCAGAAGGCTGAGAAATGAGTTCAGCCTATTGTCTGAGAGCAGAAGTATGATTTAGAAAATACTCCAAAATACATGATTTGAAGACACTGGTCCCCAAGCCTCATACATTTAGGAGAAATAAGAGCATTGAGTCTTTGCTTAAAATTCCCAGGGGAAAAGAATTCGGTCAGTAAGATTTGTCAGTAGGTCTGGGTTTACTGAATTTGGGCTCAGAGAAGCCGCTTTTCTGATGTCCTTTATCGCCTACCATTTCTTCCTCACTCGTGTGGAAGCACCACGCACAGGCTGTTTAATTCAGCTGTTTGTGGAAAGATTGCACCAACCACACCCTTAGACAGAAGGAATACAATACGTTACTTATTTTGTATCTACAAAGCTAAGCAATGTGGAGAAAAACAAGCTTGCTTGGTCACGTTCATGAGGATAAAGGAAGACACTACATAATAACCTCAGACCAAATCCATGTCAATCAGACAACATTCAAAATAATGAGACAGTATTTGAATCCTCGAGTTGAATGCTACTGAACGAGTCACACCAGTATCCATAAGAAAGGGGCTGTTTATTGGGATGGCTTGGTCTGTCAGTCAGGGTGCCCCTATCCTTGCCTACTTTTCTCTCTGCAGTTCAGCTGCTTTATCTTTAAGAGTAGACTCCTTTTTAGTAGGTATAATGTTCTTGGTGGGGATATTTCTTTTAGTTATTTTTATTCTTGCCACCATATATAATTCAAATCTTTGTCCTTGGTTGGCAGCCAGTAAATAGTTCCTGAAAGAACAAATAAAAGAATGAAGTACAATTTATGATATGTCCCATCACCACTGAGAAAACGCAAGGGAAGATTTACAATCACAGATAACAAACACAAGAACTTCTACTCATGATAAAGTAGACATTATTATTTTATCAATATCCCAGAGAATTAAATTTGTGCAAAGAATACTTATTTAGTCATTTCAATAAAATGAACAGAACTTCCATTGCCCATCAGCTTAACCATGAACTTGCTGAAATAACTGTGTTTTCTGGTGGCCCTAATGGCCATTTTGTGGGCAGGGTCCAGTATGACTTAGTGGTGACCCAGCATTCCTCTTGGGAACCCAAAAAAGGGGGAAGCGGAAGCAAGGCTTCAGCTGTATTTGGTGTAATCAAGAGCATATTAGCTGAGAGCTAGCAGACCCTGGTTTCTCTTCACGTTTGGAGAGGGCTTTCCGTCTTCGCGGTGTGCCCTCCCTCTCAGGACAATCCACAGAGCAGAGACGTGGCAGGAGGCTGTGTCAGGACAGACTGGACTGCTATCTACTGGTGCTAGGTCCAGACTCTTCCCTCTCTGCCACCCTCTAAATTGCAGCTCCCTTGCCAGAAGGGAGACTAGAAGAAAGGAAAACAGCTGCTTTGCCTGCTTTTTTGAGTGCTGCCAATGGCAGCAGAACTATGACCAACAACTATGGGCTCTAGCAGCTCTGAGGGTGACCCTGAGCTCTAGCAATATCAAACCTGATTTCTCCAGGATCAAGACATAGCATCCTGAGTTCCATTTCAGAGGAACCACACAGACCCAGCTACAGCTGTGGCAATGACCACAGCAGCGTCTTTGTGCAGCTCAGCAGAGAAGCTGAATCTGCAGGCTCCAAGCCAGGCCACAGCCTGCTTCCTTGTCTCCGGGGACCACCTCCCCCTCCCTCTGTTCTTGCCCTTCCACCGTGACCCTTGTACCCTTTTTTCCCCCATTAATCTATTCTGCATGAAATACCTAGAGTGGCTTCCATCACCCTGTCTAGATATTGGCCCACACATGGGGAGCCACAGCCCCACCTCTCTCCCAGGGCATCCTGAAGGGACTAAGGGCTCCTGCTTCTTGAAGATGATCAGGAAGGAAGAACCACAGCAACTGCTCTGTCTTGTAGAATTCAACTCTGTTATGAATTTCCTGAAACTGAACAAGCCACTCTTATGTCCACAAACCCATGCCAACCTCTGCATGTTAGGTACTGTGATGCTCCACCAGACACCCCTCAGGAGCAAAGGACTTATTCCTGCAGCTTCAGGATTGCTCCCAAGAGATGGTCTCCAGCTATCACAGCTCTTTAGATTTTGCCTTTGCTGAAGAAAACTGCTCTACGGGAGGTCACAGCTCTTTCCAGAGCCCACGCCAACCAAGGACTGGCTGACAGGAAGGTTTGAAGGCCCAAATGTGAAGGGCCATCCACTCCAAAGCTGCCCACAGAGCCTACTGAAGCCGCGGCTGGGAATCTATCACAGCTCCACCTCTGCCTCTTCCCACAGGGGCCCTTCTGCCTTGTCTTCTCATGTGTTCATCCTCAGACACCCCAGTCCCTTCCTGAGGGTCTGCTGCCAAGGGGACCTTGTGATGTTGTTTTGGGTGTCAGCTTGACGGAACTAAGGGCATGTACATAGCTGGGAAAGCATTGTTTATTCTTAGTGCTTCAGTAGTCACTCAGCCAATCCCTCTCCTGCTGGAGGGGAAGCCCAGGTAGTTCACCAGGAGGTTCAAACAACTGAGTTGCCCCAGGTGGACTGTGAGATGCTTCTAGAAGAGCTGGCATGTGAGCCAGGGGATTGGGTGGAGAAGAGATGCCCTGACCATGTGCTGGCATCATTCAGTCATCCTGAAGACCCGATGGAGCAAAGAGACAGAGGAAGGGAAAACTCACCCTGGTTCTGGAACAGAGACACCCTTCTCCTCCTGCCCTTGGGTGTCCGAACTCCAGGTTCTCTGGCTTAGGACTCCCACCAGTGGTGTCTTGAGTTCCCAGGTCTTGTCCTCAGGCTGAGGGTTACACCATCAGCTGCCTCAAACTCAGCCACTTTTGACTTCCCCTGTTCCCCAGCTTGTCCTTCACCTTCGTGCCATGTGAGGACCCCATGTTCCCCTTGGAAGCCCACAGCAACAAGGCATTATCTCAGCAGCAGCAGAGAACAACCCTCACAGTCACTGAATGTGTGGCTACCTTGATGTTGAGCTTCCCAGTCTCCAGAAGGATGAGAAATACATTTCTTTCCTTTGTAAATTACTCAGGCTCCGGTACTGTGTTATAGGGGCATAGGCAGACTAAGGTGTGTGTTTGTAGGACTGCCATAGTGATTACAGACTATTCCCTTCCAAAGGATTGGAGGACGAGAATAAGGTCTGTCCCAGGGCTCTCACCTTGCAAGAAGATGACTATCTTCATGTTCATGTGACATTTTCTGTGTGAGTCTGTCTCCAAATACCCCCCTTTTAAAAGGATACCAATCACGTGAGTCCAAGGCTCACCCTAATTGTCTTAGTTACTTTACTGTCACTAGAACAAAATTCCCAGCACCCTCAACTTATAGGAGGAGAGATGTATTTTGGCTCCAGTTACAGCCCATAGCTGGCTGGCTCCAAGGCGGAAATGGGATGGCAGACGTGACCATGGCAGAGGAAAGGGCTCTCGACCTAGGGCAGCCAGAAAGCAGAGAGAGAAGGAAGGAGTGGAGCACGAGAACATACCCTTCCAGGTCACACCCCAGTGACCCACATCCTCCGACCAGGCCCCACCCCCTAACAACACATTTAGCTCCTGAACTCATAAATAGATGAATTCATTGATGAGTATAACACCCTATGACTTAATTACCTTCCACACACATGAGAATCTGGGGGCCATTTTAGATCTGAACCATAGCATTAATGACCTTAGTTAATTTTATTACCTATATAAAGATGCATGCGGTCTCCAGACAAGTTCACACTCTTACGCAGGAGGGGATAGGGTGTCAAGATATGAAATCAGGGGGCATGGAGGAGAAACCATATTTTCCATAACATGACTCAGCCTGCAACTATATACGATAATGTTTGCAACCAGGAAGAGTGGGTGTGAACCTGCCACCTTTCAGAGCCTTCCCTTGGATCCAAGCTCAGTTATCTGAAGGTATTTTATTAAAGGGTCTGCCAATCCAAAAGTAGGGAGAGTAAAATATGCCTAGAAGGGTTACACATGGGTTCCCCAACACAGGTCAGCAGTATTTAAATCAGGAAGCACAGAACCTGATTCCAGGACTAGAGAGAAACCTGAACTGCAGAGTCCATTGGGAAATATGGATTTATAAGAAAGCTATTTATTACGCATAGCTGGGTGATGAGAAATGTGGCCAATATATTAACCTCTCTGGAAGGTGTCTGGGAATCAAACATAATTAAGCTTTTATGTTCTCTCTTCTCAAAATTAATACCAGTAGGGTGATGAGTAAAGATGGTATGAGGAAGACTCTGGCAGAGATGAGTTTTTCACTGGAGGAGGATGGATCATATTTGTTTAATTTACTGACAGTTATTAAATGGCTTCTCTGGTTTTATTCTCACATACACATTGCTTTTGTCTTAAGCTGGAAATACACACATGCATTGTGTAGAAAGTGTTATTGTAGTAAAAAGCCTTACGGGTCAACATTTTGTTCGTAGGGACAGGACAGCAGGAAATGTGGCTGTAGAGAAATGTATACACCAATGGTTAGCAGCAACTCGAAGCCAGCCAGCACTTTGGAAATCAAACTGGTGTTACAGTCTGTATCTGGAGCCATCAAAACCATGTTGAGATGGGGCATTTGAAGGAGCACAAACAGGCAGGATTACAATTTGGCCCTGGGCCCTCAATCCCAAGAACACTGGCCTCAAAAACATCAGAAAGCCGTGGAGGTCTGAGAATGGAGTGCAAATGTGCTCATGTGCCAAGAAAACCTGAGACGGCTATTTTCACAGCATATTGGGGCTTGGCCAGCTTCCAGAAACCGTCAGCAAAGTAGCCTGCCCTGATACTTCAAAGGACAAACTCGCACTGATAAATCCTGCCCCACACTTTCTGTAGCACACACTTAATCTTGAGGTATATAATACCACACCAGTGAGTCACTGGGCTGGAGTCTCAGGCCTGTCCACAGGATGGGGAGAAAAAAAAAAAAATGTCTCCCACATCTGTTGTCTAGGGCAATTCCCTTCACTCCCCAAAACTGCACACATACCAAAAAAACCAGAAGAATAAAAACTGTCACAGGACAAGTGAGTTATAGCCTGGTTTACCTGTGCAGAGCCCTTCCACAGAACTATGACAAGCTCAACCCACCATTTTTCATTTCCATGTTTTATCACATTTTGATAAAATTCACCAGACAGGGTAATCAATCTGCCATATTCCCTGGATTGAGCTCAGATGTCTCAAGAGGCCTCTCAGCCAGGAGACAAGCTTTTCTCTGACACACTCACACCTTTCTCAGAAGCTCTGCGACTTCAGAATTATATTAAATATAAATTAAATTTCAGCAGCTATTCCCAAGAATATCTGAAACAGCAACTATCAAGCCTAGGTGTCAAGGAAGAGGAGAAAGCAATAAGAGAATGCCAAGGTCAAGGGTAGAGGCTTTCCTTCTTCACAAGGATAAGGGAAGATGGATAATAATAATTCCTTTGCTAGAAATTACACCTTGTCTGAAATGCTTCTGGGCTGCCTGGCAGCACAGCCATCCAGTAGACCTCCCCATGTGGTCATTCAGCTGTGGTCTGGAAGGATGGTAACAAGGATCTACAACTAGTGTTAAAACAAGCAAGTCAACAAATTCAGTGACTGCACAGAAACTAGAGGATAAAGTCTTTAGAAATGCAATTCGGTGTATGCATGTGACTGTGGATTCATTTGGGCACCTTTCTGTGTACGCACATGAGCATGCACGCACGCACACGCACACACACACATGCATACTTCCCCTCTACAACACTTCTAAGGCCACACTGCATAAATCCTAAGAGTTATCATTCTAGATGATGTGCACAAAAGTCCTTTCCAGAAGGCACCTTTGGTTTCTGTGGAATTCCAACTTCCTTGTCACTCTAGTTCTCACTGGTCTCTCCCAGGGTACCAGATACAATCCGCTTTGACTCTGGCTGGCAAGCATCTGAGAACAGGCCTTACCACCACATCTGTCAATGAAAAAGAAAATGAGGAGCTACCAGTTTATCTCTTTATAGGTGCCAGTAAAACCCCCGCTCAGAACTTGAGTCAACAAGACTGTTTCAGAAGGGGTGGCCAACACTGTGGCTTTTCACTGGCTAGGGCCACTTCTTTGCATCAGCTAAGAACTAAAACCTGTTCAATTTTATGTGAGTCCCTCTATAAATCTTATTGAGCAATCTCCTGCATATTTGCCACCCTGACGTGTGGAAAGCGAAACTTGGTAAGCCTTATACTGATTTGCCAAGATAAGGAACCTCGGCCAGAGTCAGTCTGTGGCAAGAAGTACTTGAGGCCCCTCAGGGAGTTTCAAACAACCCAAACCGCAGGCAGAGGTAGAAGAGGATCACACTTCTCCTCAAATACCTCCCGAGCCTAGGATGCTGCCACCTGTCGGGGCAGAGAGGTGGTGGACACTGAAGTGACCGCCTAGATGCTGGTAAGAACATCTACCGAGGGAAACTCTGGATGGGGAATTTTAAATCCTGGGAAAGGAGAGTGTTACAGTTTGGATCTAAAATGTCCTCCAAAGTCTCGTTTGTTTGGAAGGAGATTGGCATATGCAGTGCTAGGCTCATCCAAGGATTCATCCTTTGGTGAGTTCTGTAGTTGCATGTGCTGTTAGCAGTTAGGGCCTGGTTGGAGGTAAATGCTGGGAGTGTGACCTAGAAGATATATTCTTATCCCCAGCTCTTCTCTTCTCTCTCTGATCCCAGGTTTTTCCTCCATCATGTCCTTCTGTCATGCTGTTCCTGCCTTGGAGCCAGCCAGCCATGGACTGAACCCTCTGGAAACTGTGAGCCATGTAAATTCTCCTCTTTTAAGTTGTGAGTGTTGCATATTTTGTCCTGCTGATGAGAAACTGGCTAAGGCAGAGAGTCAAGACAGAGAGACAGATAGAGGGCATACTGCCCAGCCCTCTTAAAGAAGAGGAAAGCACGAAGTTTTCCAGCACTAAGGTTTGCATTTGCAGCAGTTATTTTAGGTAGCTCTGGTGCAGCAAAAAGCCCACCTAACTGAAGTTAGAAAATTAGGTCCAAACCTTCCAAACTGTACAACTGATACCTCCCAGAACTTGAGCAAATTAGTAGGTTTCTCTGAGCTTCGTTCTTTATAAAGTAATCATGATGACTAAATAAAAATATTACATACCAAAAAGGTATATGCTATTAATTATGGGTTTATTAAGCATTTCTTGTGTATGTGTTCATTTCAATTTTCTTTAATCAAAATACTGGAGGCTGGGTAATGTACAAAGGAAAGATGTTTACTTAGCTCACATTTTTGGTGGTTCAAGAACATGGCCCCAGCATCTGCTCCCTTCTGGTGAGGGCCTTCCTCCACTATGTTACATAGCAGAGGACATCATGGCCAGGATGAGAGGATGAGAAACACACACACACACACACACACACACACACACACATATACAGAGAGAGAGAGAGAGAGAGAGAGAGAGAGAGAGAATGAGGTGAGACAAAAAGCCAGAGATTAGGGAGGGGCTGGTTTTGCTCTTTTACAGCAACCTTCTTACAAGAACTAACTGGGGCCCCCATGAGCAGTACTTCAATCCCTTCAAGGGCAGAGCCTTCTGTGACCTCTCACTGGGTTCCACTCTTAAAAGTCCCACCGCCTCTTCACATGTTAACACTGACAACCAAACTTCCAACACATGATGCCTGGGGGGACACTCCCAAACCATGTGTAAGGCATATCCGATAAACAGTAAGTACCTAGGTACTTGGTCTCCAGTCTGTTTCTGTGAAGAACAGAGACTTTTTCTGAGAAGAGACCCATAGAGAGTGGAGACTGAATAATTTGCCCAAGGACACAGTGAAAATATGGCAGATGCATAAAACATAGTTTGGTTATTTTATCATTTTAGAATTAAGCGAGCTTCAGCTACCACTATGTGCATGATTTTTCAATCCAGTGGTAATATTGTTTTTTTTGAATGACTGGTGGCAGAACAAAAAACTGATAAAAAGGTTCACCCAGGATAGCCATCATGGGCTGATAAATCTAGAAGACTGACCAAGCCGGCAGTGGCATTTTATTATGTTTTGCTGCTTTGTTTTGCTTTCTTAGTAACCATGAGCCTTGCAAGCACAGGGAAACTGGAGCGGCTTGTTCTCCCAGCCTCCTGGTACTGACTCTGAGGGGAACAAGTGGTGTGTGTGCTGCCGAAGGTGGCATGGGTTTAGCAAATGGGAGGAGAGAAGAGGACACAGAAAGATGGCATGTTCACCTGAGGTGAAGACAAAGCTTTGAAAACATACCATTCCTTTACAGAGGAAGCAGATTTCAGTTTTACAGGAGAAAGACTGACAAGAATTCTAGACCAGCTGTTCCAAATGGAAGAGGTAACTATTCAGCCAATAAGGTCTCCATCTCCACAAGTGCCCACAAGAAAGCTGCTGACCAAAGTTAGCAGATCTGCGTCAGAGAATCCACACCACCACCAGCAGCACCCTCATTGCCCCTGCCTTTGCTCAGCATCAGGAGAAAGAAGAGTAGGCTAGCTGCAGGTCACCAGCTTCTCAGAGCCTCATCCCTGCTTCTCGAAGATGAAGGGGATCAGCCACACAGAATGAAGTAGGGGATGCTTCAAATTTCTTAATGTTCCAAAATTCTAAGATCTCTCATCATGTCAAGGAAGCTACTTTGGAACTACTGTAAGAATAATAACTAGAACCCCAAACAAGACTTGGTTCTGGCCAACCATAATATTCCTATAACTTTGTAGTATGTATTGCCTTTCAGAGTGGCTCAGAAAGAAGGGATGTTTCAAAATCCCCACACTTGTCTTTTTCTACCTTCCTTTCTCCTTCATTTTATCATCATTATTGTCGTTATCATAATTACAGTGGGCGTGTGTTTCTGTAAGGGTGCCTTACACAGGCACTGATCCTACTGACCTCATAACAGGAAGTAAACTAAGTGTCCAGAATTCCAAGCACCCTCACACGCATAATAACAGGGACACCATGGAGTACTTGCCCACCAATAGAGTGCTCCACATCACCCCAAGAGTTTCCAATGATGGACAGAGGGAAGAGACTCTCGGAGCACAAGCTGGTATGTTCAGTTAATGTGACTCTACCGCTATGACCCCACGTAATTGGCTCAGGCATGGAAACCTGATCCAACAGTGGCCTGTCTCTGAGTTGGCGTGACATAAAAGCCACACCCAGCAAAGACAATGGGGATAAATGAAAGCACTCAGGTTCTTCTCCCAAAGCCTAAGTGAGAACCATAGGGACATTCATGGTTTGGAAGGTGTGAAGGAAGGAGAAGCTAAGAGCAGCAGGTGACACAGACAAAGCACAGGCAGGCGGAAGCTAAGAGCAAGCCTGGAGCATGTGCTAGAAAGCAGAAACATGTGATACATGGAAGAGAAGATGAGATGAGTAGCTGGGTCGTCATGTGAACAGTAGAAAGTTGAAAAACTCCTGCTGCTCCAGGGCAACAAGATAACCCAGTTCCTAAAGGTGCTTTTGATCCATAACCTCCCAGTTCCTGCTGTACATTCCACTCTCCAGGAGACTTGACTCCTGGTAATTTCCCATGAGGTGTGGTACTTATTTCTGTGTACATATTTCCATCAATGAGTCTCCATTTCTTCACTGCAACCTGAGTCCATATTTCATTGCTATTATCAAGAAGCATATTGAGTATAAAACTCCAGCCATATGGATTCATCTGCTGAGCAATGTCCTCAACTTGTGCACAATTCCATGAAAACTTCTGTTCTGGGAGATTCTAGGGTCCATCCATTTTTATTGACTTGACCCTGTGCCTGTTAAAAATTCTCTAAAGCCTTTTATTTCCACAAACACTGTTGTACTCTGCTGCTCTGCTCCCTCTGCCTCTAGCCACCCAGAACTAAAAGCACTGATGCTGTCATGTTATACATGGCTTAAAGACAACGATATGTTGTGAAACCTACATCACTATATGAACATTATAAAATATACTTACACAAACCTAGATGGCATAGCCTCCTACACACCTAGCATGCACAACTGCATGTGCTATATTTTTATACAACTGGTTGTGCAATTAATTTGCCTATGCCACCATCACCATAAACACATGAGTGATGCTCATATTAGGACATCACTAGGTTTTGTGAACTTTTTAGCTCCCTTATAATCTTATTGGACCAATGTGGCATATTTGGTCCACTGTTGCCCAAAACATCATTACAGAAGGCATAACTGTACTTCAGCTGACACCTTCCATTTGTACTTTTCCAGACAGATTTTCCAGGTCCTTTTCCAACTAGTTTCACCTACATTATCCCTTTTGAACCTTGCAATGACCATAAGAGGTAACAATAGTTATAATAACAATACCTAAATTTTAGCAGTACTATATAATTAAAGACAATTTTCACATGTATAATCAGTTGATTAGATCTTTTTAACCCTGCTTGCCTCTTTTTACAAAAGAGGAAACTGAAGTTCAGGGTGACCAAAAGATCCATGTAACCTCACACAAGAATGGTTTCTACTGGGATTTACAAGCTCCACTTCAGTACAGAAATGCTCTATGGTCTTTTTTTTTTTTTTTTTTTCCACCAAAAACACCCAGGAACTGTTCTTAGATGTGTCATATGGCACTGGACAGTGTCTTATCTGTATTTATTAAATCAATTATCCTTTAGGTTTAATATGTGCCATGAATGCGACAGTGGTCTTACCACAAGGCTGGGAATAGCTGCTTAACATGAAAACTCACCTTTATCTTCCATATATGCACTAACAACTCATTAGTGTTCCTTTGCCGCACAGATGTAGTCATTTTCAGCCATTTAACTTGATAAATTTGTCTCCCAGAACCTGACACAAAGTCTTTAAAGTCTTGCCATGTACAGGGGACTTTTTTTTTTTTTTTTTTTTTTTTTTTGGGTTTTTTTTTTTTTTGGTTTTTCTCCGGTACCGGGAACCGAACTCACGACCTTGCGCTTGCCAGGCAGGCGCTTTTGCCGCTGAGCTAAATCCCCAGCCCCGAGGTTTTGTTTTGGTTTTTTGTTTTGCTGGGTTTTGTGTTTTGTTTTGTTTTGTTTTTGTTTTTGTTTTTGATGCCAGAAAATTGATACTTTCATGACTTGTGAGTCAAACCAGCCTGCTATAAACACACTGTACATTTGTTTGTAGAATGGAATGTTGAGATCATTTTGGTTTGAGAGAGGGAGCAGGAGGAGCTTAAGGTATAAATTATTCTTTGTTTTTATCTATAACCAATGTGGTTGCTATAATGATAGCGCATGATACTGGTTATTTTACCGCTCCTTAAATGAGACCTTGACATTCACTACTTCATCTTGCTGTCACTTGAAAGCCAAGGGAGTTAAAATTTTTTTGCCCTGGTAGCTGTTGCTTCCAGGCACATAGATGGCTGATGCAATTTATAATGGTAACTCTGGTGATTAGAGCAGCACTGAACATGGATGAAATAAGTAAGATGCAAAAAAGAGTGAGGTGGAGTCTGCAGGACTCCTCAATTGTGTCTGAATGACTGCAGAGAGAAGTGTTTAGATGAAAAGTACAAGTCCACAGCACTTGGATACCATGCTATCAAGCAAGACTTTCTTGTTAATATCAAATATGGACTCAGATTCTTCCAAATGTAGTATTCTGGGCACGTACCAATCAGATCTGAGTATAAGATGAAAATTATTTGCCACTTAAAATACAGATGATCCCTGGTAAATAAGCTGTCCAAGATTAATCTTGATCCCATGACAATTGGCCCTACAACATGGTTCAGTGATAACTCGATGACATGGGCAGTACTGAGAAGGTAACAGTTCAAAATGTGTCCATCATCCTATGCCATAAATGTGCACTTGACCCTGCCCCATTCTTATAGGGAACTCCAATTAAGGCCGTTCAAGTGCCACACTCCAATAACCCTGGACGGCTGTTCCCCCAATACTTCACATGGTTCCGTGCTTCCGTGCCTTCATCCCCTCCATTTCTCTGCCTGGAATGCCCTTTCTCTTGTAGATGATTAACAAGTGGTCCTGATGCATCAAGACTTCAAAATTAAACATTACCAACAAGCTTAACTCCCTCCCTCCCTATCTTGACCCTTGTCAGTGCCAATGAAAGAATCACTTCTTTATGTACTAACAAAGTACTTTGCCCATTTCTCAGTTATTCACTTATTACACTAGTATTACTACTATGAGTACTACAACAACTACTACTACTACCACCACCACAACTGCTACTACCACTGCTGCCTTTGTATCTCTCTCTCTAATAAACTGTATGTGTCCTAAGGACAGAAATACTGTCTTCAATCCCTTAGCACATAGGAAATGCTCAGATTGTGGTAAATGAGTGTGTAGAATAATCTTTGCAAACATTAAGATGTGAATATATGCTAAGAGTCAGATGCAGTCTTCCCCCAACCCCGCCTTGTGTTTGTGTCTGAATCATTTGAAGACAGTATCTCTAACTCTCTCCCCTTTAAAAGACAAATCTCTGTACTAAGACATTTTTGGCTTCCTTTAGAGGATCATTTAAGAGTGCTTTTGGCTGCACAACAAAGAAAACCTGACAAACCAGTTTAAACAAACAGGTATTTGTTTTCTCACGTGAGAATCTGGAAGAAAACGCCTGCTGATGTTGACTCAGTGGTCCATTATTGTCAGAGCTTTATAATTGTATCAAATTATAACCTCAAGATGGTTCCTAAAGCTCTGTGGATAATTCCAGTATTCAAGGCACAAAGAAATAATGGAGAGAAGGGTTCCAGCCATATCTGCTTCTTCTCCAGACTTCTTCCCAAAGCTCTTCGGCCAACACTGAATCATAGGAGTGCTGGGATCCATACCTATAGAGGTCAGAAGGGCTGGGAAAACTGGAACAAATTATCCAACCTGACTTAGGTCACATGTGATCCTTCACTAGGGCTGGGCATATGGCTCCCAAACAAGTATTTCTGTGGTAAGGAGAAAGGAGAAGTAGATATTAGACCCACAACTAAGCTATCAGGAAATACATCTGTGGCTTAAGAACAAAGCACTATATCAGAATGAAAATGAATTAGCATCACTTAACATGAATCTTGGGATTCCATCCTAAAAGCCCAGTGAACATGCTCCCTACTTCTTGCCTGACTATGGGCTAATGCTAATGGCTCTGCTTGTGTGACAGTGACCCTAGTAAGGACTCAGCACAGATCCCTCAGACAGGAAACCTGCCCAGACTTACTCAAATTCCAATTTTATATCATAATGAAACTTTATGACATTACAATGGACCTCTGGAAAGGTACAGATACACTGGAGGTGGAATATTAATTGACACCACCATTTTGAAAATCCTTTTGGCAATACCTGGTTATTGTAAAATTATTTTTCCAGACATTTTTTGTCTGTGGACATTTATTAAAATAAAACTAATATCTGCCTATTAAAATGTCATTTGAAAACATACAGAAGTGGCTTAGAAACAAGATATTGAGCAAGTTAAAAAGTTAGAAGAGGGTTCAAAATTAGTAGATTAATTGGATCTGATCAACACCTTCTCCAAGCCTGAGAGTCAGAATAAAAATTTAATTTGGAGTATTAAGTGGTTGTAGAATTTGTTCTTTTTGACTACAAATATTGACAAAGTCTCAGATTATACCTGATACAATTTATAGAGGCAAAACTGGATGACAACAGGAAGAAGCTAACAAGATGAAGGTAAAATTTATGACTTTGCTCCCCAAGAGAGGAGGACAGGCCACGCCACGCAAGGGCCTGCAAAGCAGCAGGGTGATGAGGAAAGAGAAGACAAAAGCAAGGGGAGCTGAGGACACCACTTTCTTGGGGTTTCCTGGGGAAAGACAGAGCGAAGTGAACAGCTTGGTCTCTGCCAGTGTGAGTGGAGTATTAATTGACACCACCATTTTGAAAATCCTTTTGGTGAGGATTGACCGTGGGGTAGCCACGGTCTCAAACTACCTGAACTTAAACCCAGCGGTGATTTAGGGCAGGGGAAATATTGGCTTGAGAGTTTGATAAGGATGTGGTTGAAAGTGCAGACTGTGGATTGATTGGTTTGTATAAAAAGTGTGCTCCTCGCTGAGTACTTTACAATCTCCAAGAATGAGTAGCCATGGGAAGGGCAGTCTCACCATAGGGCTGTAAGGTCCCCAGGTAGTACAGCATCAAAAATACAGAAAATAAGAAAATATGATGAACATCATTGGACCTGTGATGAGTGGATATAAGACATGCACAGGGTCTAAGAAAACAGAGCACATTACTCATGTTGAAGATACCTCTGATCCAATCATTTTATTTCCAAATAAAAGCTCTGGAGAAACATGTGCATTATGAACCACATCCAAATGTTCGTATCAGTAGGTAAATAAATACCCCATGAGAATAAGCATATCACTGCACATTTATACCCTGGGATATGAGTGGCAATACAAACAAATAAGTTAGAGATACACTTTCCATTAATAAAGCTCATAAACAATATAAAGTAAAAGGCATGAGTACACAAAAAATATATGCTATATAATTTTCTTTATATAAAATTCCAAAGTAGACAAAACCAAACTTCAGTTTCGAGATGTCATGATATACAAAAAGGAAAGCGGGGACCACCATAGAGGTCCACACAAAGCCGTTGCTTCTAGGTGGACAGGATGTGGGGAGAAAGTGAGAGGAATACTTCCGGGGTGCCACTAATATCCCAGTCCTTAACAGGGAACTTGCTCTTCATTATTTGCTATCCTGTATTTTCCCATATGTATCTTACATTTATTGATTTTTAAAGAGATAAAATAGAAAATGAGAGCAGACATTTTCTAAATAGAAACTCATACTTAAGAAATTATCATTAACAATGTAAATAGCATCTTCTTGAGCCAAGAGTCCATGTCAATGGAGCTAAACTCTTCCTAAGCCATTTATTAAGTAGGCAACCCTGCTTCATCGCGTATAGCCTGCTGCAGCAGCTGCTGTGCAAGAAGAAAAAAAGACACTTCCTCTGTAGACCAGGACTCCTGCAGGATAAACTATATATTTATGAAAAATAAATTGATCCAGTATCTTTTGATAACTCTTAATTCTTTCTTTGTCTGGTCTGCCTTGAGCCAGGCCTTCAGAAATATAGTCCATATTGCTTGTGTTCTCCCTCCTGGGGGTCATTTCTTCCACAGAGGGAAATTTTAAAGCTGTTTCTAGAAGCCAACATTGACTGGCATTAGGACCGTGCATAATTTTTTATTTTTTTAAATAAGGAGGAATTGCAAACTTCCTTGAAGTTGGAAGGCAGATAGATGCATCAAGGGTAATTACATCCTGCCTACTTCGGGGCACCCTGTGGCCACAATTGGATACGGTCCCCCTTCTTCCTTTCTGTCCTGTATCAGTGTACTTTGCTGCTCTGTGCATTCAACAGCTGCCAGAGCCCTCCGCAGGCAGCTGCTTCAGGAGGCTGTGTGAAAGGAGTTTGATACCCCTGGCGCTTCACTTCGTCTCTAGGCTCTATTATATGCTCTGGTATAAAGGTAAAAAAGTAGCATTTGGCTGCTGCTTTTGTAAATGCCTAAGACCAGCATTTTATGAGAATGCTCCTGTTCTCAGGAGGTGATGGGGTAGACACCTATCTAATCAGCTGAGTGGCTTGAACTTTTGCCCTTGAACCAAAGAACTTGAACCTAAGCAAGTAGCAGGGAAGATGGGAAGCGGTACCCAAACCACCCTGAAATCTTCATGGTAAATCTAGTTCCTGAGTCAAGTGCATTATTCCTCTTGGTATTGGTAAAATCCCTTAGAAAAGGGAGGGGTGTTGAAGGGAGGGGCAATGAGGTGAAGGATTTTTGTTCTGTTCTGTTTTGATTCCTGATAGAATTTACTTCACATTGGGGAAGAAAGATTTTGTAAGAGAGAGATCTTCTAGGAACATAGAGAAAGGGATGATAGAGAAGTACATACTCAGAGGCAGCCAATACAGAAGAAAACAGAGATGGAGAAGGATGTGAAATGCAAAACCAGACTAAAAGAGATACCAGCAGACAGTGGACAGGAGCTTCCCTTACTTTCCTCATTTGTTTCAGGGTCGGATGTCAGAACGGAACTCTAAGCATTCTCTAGAGTGATGCTGTCCTTAAACTCGTTTAATTACTGCAATGGATCGCATGCTTCCCACAAACAGCCTTGTTCTCACTCGCCCTAACTTCTAATGGGCTGTAAGTACGGCCTTTAAAAACTAACCCCGGTTTGATGTGGATTTGTGTTCACATATGTTAATGACATGCCAGGAAAATAGATTAGCTGCTGTCTGCCAGTGACTCACTGCGCCTTCCATTTTACCACTCACTGGCCTAGCCTGGCCCAGTCAATTTTGACAGAGGACAGCACCCTGACCGTGTGCAAATCCAGGCTTTTATCATCTAAAAAGAGCATCTCCAGCAAAGGAGAGCATTAATAGCAGGAGCAGGAAGAGCTTCAGTTATTGTTTGGTAAGCAGTCAGATCCTGTGGGACTGCTCTGGGCGGGCAATGAGCAACTTCAGCAAGAAATAACTAAACAGCTTGAAAGAAAAGGGGCCAGGGGAGGGGAAGAAATGTGCTTCCAGGCAGCAAAAGAGTTATGGCATAATTAGCTCCCAGACAGTCTCACTGATGGTACCGCAGGGCTGCCCAACCCTCCCAGAGCTTCCTCCTCACCAGCATTAAACTTTAATTCAGTGTCAAAAGGGCATTCAAGGAAAAAGCATTTCACTGGGCAACAGGGAGGAATCAATGAACTTCACCGAGGAAAGCCCTCCATGTGGCCACTCACACTGGTACAGTTTGTAGAGCGGGTGGATTTTAAGGTGCAACTATTGGATTGTCTGAAATAGAACGAAGGAAGTCTGAGTCTCGGCCATTTGGGAGAGAAAATGATGGAAATATCTGCCTGATGCCTGGAGAAGTTATTTGTTTTGACTACTGCTGCTGCTATTTTCTTTCAGATTGGAGCTCCCAGGACTGGAAAACCAATGCCCTGAGCCGAGAAAAACCGTACACTTCCAGCAGCTGAGAGGCCCTGGGCTTTGGTTATCACACTGTTTTCTGGGGCAATCTGGGGATCTGTGCTGAGGCCTGGGAGACCTGTTATCCATGGCCTCCTTGCTATTTAACACCTAGAGAAGATCATTTTAGCACTCCTTCCTCTAGTCAGGAAATTATTTCTATCAATAACCTTGAAATAAAATTTTTTACAAGTGTGGCCAGGAAAGGCAGTGAAATTTTTCCTTTATTGTATTTGGTATGTGTAATTTTGCCAGAGAGAGATTATTTTATTCTATAATAAATTTATGTATGAAAGAAAAAACTGCAACTGTTTCTTGAGTTTTATAGTCAACCTTAGTTTGAACTTTGATCTTTTCTTCATAATACATTATTTTATATAAAAAAATTGTCTAACAATGTCTAAGAAAGTTTTTCTTCCTACACTTTTTAAAAATTTCCTAAGTTGTCCAGGGAAGGTTTGAATTTGCAATCCTCCTTCCTAAATCTCATAGCTTCCTGAGATTACAGGTGTGAGCCACCACACACAGTAGATTTTAATAAAATCCTTTTGACCGTGATGTTTCTGCTTTGGAGCTCGCTGACCATACTCTGAAAAAAGAATTTAATCAAACCACAATGTTTACAAAAAGCACAAATCAAGCACTATTAAATTATGGAATTGTAGTAATATTTTACTTACTAGATTTATTCTTTATTTTAAATGATAATTTTAAAAGGACATTCAATATTGATGATATTATAAAATACTTTATGTGTGAATTGATTTACACTTAACAAAAATATACCGCACTGTAATCAGTAAGCTTAACTGCCAACCGGATGGGCTTGAGAGTCACCTGCGGGGTTACTAGAGCACGCTTCTAGGTATGTCTGAGTGAGTCGTGGAGGTGTGTCCCCTTCTTCTCTGGTTCCTACCAGTGGCCTTCTGCTTTTCAATGGCAGAATCAGGGGTAAGTGAGGCTTGAGTTACGTCCTGAAGGGGGCACAGTACAGTCTATGGCCACTATGGGAGACAGCCTGGAACACCCTGAGTGAACATTTGCAGAGAAGAGAGGGCTGAGGACCCCACTGCCAGCAGCAGATTAAACCCACCTCTCCTGGAGTCTTTCCTGAATTCATATCAATCACCCCTTGTACACTGAGCCAATGCCAGGAAAGGGCTTCCACTGACTTGGGAAGTAGAGCCAGTTCCATCAGAAGGGTTCTAAGCAAGCTTGCTTATTTATCTTTTCCCTTTCTTTTCTTTCATCTCTTTCATTTGCATTCTTCTTTCCTTCATTTCTTCTTTTTCTCCTTTATATCCCCTCTTCTCTCAATTTCTGTCTGCCTTTTGCTTTTTTATTTCTTTTTTAACCTACTTCTTTAATGACATCTGTATGTTGGGTGAAATTGCTGGAGCTAACACATTAAATTCCAGAGAATTCCTCATCTGGGACCTTGTATATTACATGTAGCTCCAGAGGGCTGACGATTCCCTTTATGTCCTCTTTACTACAAGCTAGGGAACATCTTATGTATCTCTTTCTTCCCTCTGCTACATTTAAAAAAAAAATGATCATCTACCTTCCATATGGCCAGAGTTTGATAAGGTCTTTCTTGCTGCTTAGTACTGATTAGTATTCATTTATAACTGGCTTTGTAATAGTCTTACAGAATGCATATTGCAATTTCCAGGATCAAGCTATAGAAAGCTTTTGATCACATAAGTACAAGATTGGGCAAGAATGAAACTACAGTCAATCTTATTCTTCCTTTTTCCAGTGGTAAGGAGAGCTATTTTTGTCTCTTTTTGTTGTTTTACCTTTAAATATGGCCCAGGGTGGCAAGTAGGACACTGGCTTTGCCAGACTACCAGGGGAGGCTCCCCATCATTCATGCACAGGCCATGGTGGTACCACGGGAACTGAGAACCCCTCCAGCATCCAGCAGAAGCCAGGTCCAACTCCTGAGCTAAGAACTTTACAGACATTACACAGCGTATTCTTCATCTCCCCCACTAACCATGTACAAATAGAGCCAGAGAAGTTTTAGGGATTGTTAATCTAACAACCCCATTTTATTCTAACAAACATTTAAATAGAGCATTAGCATTTATAGAGCTTCCCCTAAATCTCATTTAATTCTCAAAACACCCCCTTAAACAAATATTCTTCACTTGCTTTTCCAGGAGAGAAAGATAAGGTCTAAAATGGCTCAAGTGATTAGCCTGGAGTCACACTGAACAAAATTGAAACTAGCCCTCAGCCTCCTGACACTTGGCTTAAAATTTTCAATCCTTTCTTTCTTATCTCTTTCCTTCCTTCTTCCATCTTTCCTTCCTTAAAAGAAATTAAAGATACACTGAAGTTCAGGGAACTCTTATACCATCAAACCTTTCCATTTCACTGATTTGTTGGGCTTAAAAAGGTGCCTCTTTGTCTTTATTTGCAACTTCCTGATTACTAGGAGGGCATATTTTAAATATGTTTATTTGCCACTTAGATTTACTTTCTGTGTTTGATTTGCATTTCTCTGCTCCTTGGTCCTTTTAAAAGTAGCTTCTTTTTTCTTGTATGCATTTTTTCACCTTAATATAGTTCGGACACTGATTATTTGCCTATTATAACTAGTGCAAATTCTCCTCATGACCCCCAGCCCTATCTCTCCAGTCTTCTCTTAAACCAAAGTTTTAAACTCAATATAGTGAAATCCATAAATCTCTTTCTCTATAGGGTGCACTGCTTTGCTGCTCTAAAGAAAAACTTTTCACTCTCTTAATGTAGAAGAAATTATAAGTGAAGGTATGGAAATTCTATATTTTGTTCTTGTTTTATAATTTTGTTTCTTATGTTTACTATTGTGTGTGGTATGAAAAAGAAATCTAATGATTTTTTTTCTACTTGAAGAATGTTTTCATCTGCGTGAATTCAATGTCATCTTTTCCTGACTGATTTCTAACTCCACTTTTAGCATACATGACCAAGTACCATAAGTGTATTGATCTGTTTCCTGGACATCTATGCTATTCCATTGATTTATTTTTCTACTGGGTTTCCTGTCAGCTTAGGTCTGTATATTAAAAATAATCTGTGTCTAGGCCTGCTGCCTCCTATCTCTTCACATCATTACTACTGTCCTGATGCCAAATAGAAACCTAAAATTTGAGAAGTTCCTAACACTTCATCAAGACAGTAGACCAGAAAGCGCATGGTCTGTCAGCTTCCATGCTGGAGACTCCACTTGGACTACTGAGAGACCTAGCTTTGTGTAGTGTGTTCCCTACAGTAGGAGCAAGAGTACATTCTAAAGGTAGTGAGCAAGGAGGAATGAGTCTTCTATTCCTGATCACTGTCCTATTAATATTTGTTGACAAAACATCCCAGTTTCTGATAATACAAGTATAGAAGGAAAACTGAAAAACTTCAGTTCCAGAATCATATTACTTTTTGGCAAACAACTCTGTTCACATTGTGTAATTATCTCTAGTTTTATTTGTATGGTTTTATTTGTCTAACTGTTGTGGTACTGGGAAGAAAACCGAAGGGCTTCACCTTGAGCTATATCCTCAACATTTTTTATTTTGAAAGAGCATCTTGCTAAGTGGCTAAGTTGCCCAGATTGGGCTACAATTTATAATCCTCCTGTCTTGGCCTCAGAGTGCTAGGATTTCAGGCATGGGCCTCTTTGCCAGTCTTAATCCACAGTTTATAGCATTTCACAAAGTTTACATTAGTCAGCTTTCCATACCCCAAATAGCCAAATTCCACAAAATTTACATTAGTCAGCTTTCTATTCCTCAAGATAACCAACTTGGAAGGAAGAAAGCTTTCTTTTGGCTTATGGTTCTGGAAGGTTCAGTCCATGGTCTACAATTTTTATTGCTTTTGGGACTATGGTAAAGTAGAAGATCATGGTATGAGGTAGGGAGCATGTGGAGGACCAAACCTGCTCATGTTGAGGCAAATGGGAATCAAAGACAGAAAGAGAGGAGATGAGAGTCCAAATATTCTCTTCAAGACCATGCCCTCAAAAATCTAATTCCTTCCAGAAGGTCCCACCACCTAAGTGTCCCACAACTTCTCAACAGCATCACAAACCAGGGACCAAACCTTCCATGCATGGACCTTTGAGGAACAGTCAAGGTCCAAACTATGGCAGAATTAAACTTTCTGTACTTATTTGTGATCTACAATCTAGCTCTTGGAAAAAAGGTCCCTCCAGCACATTTATGCATACCACTGGCAGAGAATGTGAGCATGGATCAATGAGCACCTGAAGTGAAGAAGAATAGATGGGACTTCTCCATCCCCACAGAAAGCCTGGACTGACTGTAGCAGCTCTCTCTTTCTCTTGCTCTCTCTCTCTCTCTCTCTCTCTCCTCTGACTGTGAAGCTGGATTAAGCCCAGAGGACAGGTAAGGGGCAGGGATGGGGACAGCTCAGAGATAGTTGTCTTATGGAGCCCAACTTTTAACCATCACCCAGCCCAACCATCATAGTTAGGAATATGAGTCATTGTTCTTAGTCAGTATTAAGAAGGAACTGGTAGGCTGGCCTGACAAAGTGCTTTTTAACTCAAACCACCAGGTTTAGTTTTCACATCCTATAAATCATAAAGTACCTAATCTGTAAAATTTTAAAACTCCTTCATGGCAGCTTCAAAACTATGCCACAGTCCCATCAGAAGATTATTTTCCATATCAGACTATAATTTTCTACTGCTGGACTTTCCCTGGGTGGTGGTATAGGGACGTGCTGACTTTCTGGTTCTGCCACTGAGGCTTTATGCCTGTTAAAACACTAACTGCACAGAGTCAGCAGGAGAAAATCACCATCTCCATATTGTTTGGACATACTTCCTTCCTTCTGCTTTTTCCCAAATGAAATTTTATGGAGAGATCATTGTATTCCTTCAAGAAAATGTGAAAATAGTTCTGATTTGTAGCCTCTTATTTATATAACTAAAATTATATATTGCTCAAATTAAATTTGAATAGAAAGTCAGTCAACTGTGCACCAAGGATATTTACCTTGTAAAATGTGTGCCTCTCTTACAGTCTGGCAGACATGGCTCTTTGGGTCTTCATTAAATAAAACAATTCTTTTTAAACGGAGAGTAATCCGGGCTATTCGCTCATTCAAAACAAGAAGTTGTACAGGATGAAAGAAGAACTCTCCTCCTTACTTAAAACCGTGCCAGAGCCTCCCTGTAACATCATCCCCCAAGTCCATGTCTAGGGATCACATTTTAGGTAATGCTGTGTTTGAGTAAGATTCTCTCTCTTCATCTAGCAATAAACCCCCTTGGACAGGATCCAGGACTAAAATCCCGGCATTGTATTATGCATAATAGCGGCTCATGTGTACGCAAAGTCCCAGGACAATTCTTCACAAAATTCTATTCTTTTTTCTTCCATTTTTAACATGCAGACTTGACAGGCATGCTTACATAATTGCTCTGTTTCTCCTGCTTTGTTGTAGTTGCATGTTTCAATGCAAACCCTTCCTCCTGAAAGATATCCATCCCCATGCTGGATCTATGCAATCTGTAGGTTATCTTCCTAGAATATAATACAAGAGCTTGGATCCAACTGGCCAACAAATACATTTGCTAAATGAGGCTTTCCTCAAATGTCACTCATTCATTCAACAAGTCTTTCCTGAGCGCCTCTTAGGCTCCGGGCATTGTGCTGCTCTGAATATAATAATGAATGACACACATGGTCAGGATTCCTGCTTGTGTGGTGGTTCTGATGCAGTGGGAAGAGAGTAACAGACAAACATCTAGTCACCCTTTGTGTTAAGAGGAGGGAGAAACAAAGAGGCTGCTCTGATAGAGAATGATACAATGGGGAAAGCTGCTACCTAGAATAGTGCAGGGAAATGTCTTGGAAGTATGACATGGAAGTGAAGTCCTAAAGAATGAGGAGGGCTCCGCCATTCAAAAGGCGGAAGGGAGCAAGCTGCAGAGGAACAGCAGATGGGAAGTCCTGTGAATGGCTGAGACCATCTTTTCTCACCAGCTCTGCCTCTACAGCCCTTGGGTCAGCTTGCGTGAGGCCACTGTGTCCTTTCTTCCAAGAAGCCTTCCTGCCCACACATGTGGCATTCTCTCTTCTACCACCGCCCCCAGCACTGCCTCTGTCTCCTACTCCCTCAGATGCTTGTGTTGTCCTCAGAGGGGTCCTGTGCTTAGACCTACCTCTCCAGCAAGCCCTGGAAACCCACTGAGGATCGTGGGTCCCTCTTGTTCCACATCTGCTGCAGCACTGGAGCAGAACTGACGAGGGTGGCACTGACATGAGCTGCAACATTAGGCCTAGCGGCACAGGTGAACAGCCCAGGCTAAGCTGTTTCCCCATCTGCATCTGCTCACATTAGATGAAATGCAAATAGATAGGGCCCATCTCTCTGTGTTCTGCTTAGCATTTATATGACACCTTTCACCACAGAGAAAATGAGTAAGTGGAAGCAGAAGTGGCTGTTCCATGTGCTCATCCCCAAGCGTGGCCATGGCCAAGCATCTGGTCCCCACCTGCCCCCTCGCCCACTTCCTCCCCAGGGCTCGGCTCACACACCACTGTTCTGCTTTCAGCAAAGCTCTTCCCAGTGAGCCTCGTGCTGTTGAAAGAATGCATTGTCCCCTCGAAGGGAGAACGCGGGTAGCACGTTACAAATCTGAGCTGTTAAGTGATAAATGAGTAATGAAAAGTATCCTGACATCATTAAGGTGTTCCTGAACATGCCGTCTGTTCCGGTTGTACTTGCTGCAACTCTGGGGAGACAGACCGGCTTGTAGGGTGACTGAAGCCTGCAGCCTCCAGATAGGGCCACTCCAACACCATAGGGCTTTTCCGGATTTTCCCACCTGGGGATAGAGGCACTTTATAAAAACAGCCAGGCTCACATCTCTGTAAACTTTCTTAGAATGTCACGCTGTCTTCAGCTACATTAGAGTGAACTGGCATCTTGACTGCACCAAATATTCCCAGGGTTTGGGACAGCTGCTCAGCACTGTCTCCCGCCAAGTTTCTGGAAGTCCTTCTCTAGCCAGTGCATGTGCATCTGGAGAAACCCTCTTATGTGCTCTTGGCTCCACCAGGGCTCAGCACCAACAGGAAGTCAGGGCACAGCAGGATGGGTGGCAGAGCAGCTGATCTGACATCCATAAGATGAAACTCACCAGAGCCAGAGAGGGCATCGCTTTAAAATTCTTAACCTCTGGACAGCTGCCTGGGGAGGAAACCTAACCACCCTTTTCCCTGCTAATGGGGCAGAATTCTGGGTCTCTGAAGAGGAGCCTGGATTTGGGGTGGGAAGTGCATTAGGATGATACAGTGATCCATTTGCCGGGACAACCGGGTCATTGGAGTAGAAGAGGGAACATCACTATGGCAACATGTCCTAAGCTTAGTCCCACAGGAACAAGCTGGTTTTGTCTGTGTCCTGGTAGCAGTCATGCTCCCTGGGAGGACGGCATGAGTAGCAACAGAAAACTTGCCTGAGTCAGATTACATGGGTACAAGTCCTGGTTCCGTCTCTTATGAGCTGTGTGACCCAGGACACAGCTTGTGACTTGGGACAAATCATTTAGCATCTTGGATTTCCGGTCTGTAAACCAAAGGACATGGTGGCATCTGTCACATAATATACTATGAAGACTTAACAGTAGCAAAAGGAAGACACTCAGCACAGTGTCTGGCACACAGAAGGGGTGCAGCAAATGCTTGATATTTATTGCAGACTCTCTTAACACGTTACATGCTGAATTATGTGCTTTATTTAATCCCATAATGTAATCACACAACAACTCTCAAAAGGTCTAGCCTGTGCTTATAATCACTATGCTGTACTGCTCACCTTGTTTTCCTAAGAGAAATATTTTCATGTCAGTGGCTATTCCTGTCTGCAATTTTCTCTTGAAAAATTGCTCCAGGCTGGGTGCTTCCTAAAGGGAAGCTTTCTCCATTAGCTCAACAGGAGGGGAAATGTAAGGGCAAGTCTTGACCCCCCCCCCCATTACCAAGAAATCAACTGTGGAAGTGAGTCATCTCTCTCGCCACAGGGCTGGATTTGGTGATTAATGGGAGACATTTACGATTAATACACTTTCTTGTTTAAGTTTTGAAAACTCATGATCTTGGAAATATGAGCTCAGAAAATGAAAAAAAAAAAAGAAGGAAGAAGAACAATATTCTCTTTCTAGTTATTTTCTTTCAAAAACTTGATCCCTTTCTCCCCAAATCTGGAAAATTGCCTGTCCCTTGTCCATGTCACATGGCTTTCCTTTCTCACTTCTCACCTCGGAAAGGACATTAATTCCAGCCAAAATGGTTATCATAGATCCCTAATGCAAACAGTCTCCACATTACCCAGGAGACAATGGGACAATTGATTGTGCTGGCCAGGGCACTGGTGGGAAATAAGGGAGCAACATGAGCCCTAACTGCTGTTGGCGCTGTATTTTTTTTAAAATGTGAGTGCAAAGGCTGTGCTGGCCTGAGCCCACGAGACCCTTGGTAAAGTAAAGACACCTCAGCTAGAGGCTGACTGAGACCAAGCCTCTAAGAACTCAGCCCAGTCCCAGCCCCTCAGCAGAGCAGGCACTTTCTCATCTGAGACAGGTTCTAAGACCCAGCTCCAAATGTCCTCACCAGGGAGAGCCCACCGACATGAGTATGGCTAACATTTGCTGAGCACTTCTTCTGAGATGAGAGTGCTTTTCAGCCTTCCATTTACATCTCAGGACAGATGCCTTGGAAAAGTGACTCTTATTTTCTGGTTTACAAGGATAAGGAACCCAAGGCTTAGAGTTCTGAGGATCTCACTGCCAATGCACAGCTTGTAAGGGGGAGGGCCAAAGTCTGAGCCCGGGTCTTTGACCTTAAATCCACTGCTTGCTTGAGAATGAGGCGAAAGAAAAGGAAGGCACAAGAAGAGAAAGATGGGAACAAAAGAAGGTGTGGTGTAAGATGTAAAATCATGGGCTGCAGTGAAATCTGGCAAAACGTGGCAACCCCAATAACCTGGGCAAGTTCTCTCCCACTTAGCTCCTGAGGAGGAGACCCTCCTCATCAGAGAGGCCAGGTATGGCTCCTGCTCATCCTCAAAAGTGAGTTTCAGTTCCCACCACCTGTGCAATTACTCACAAACCAATCCGGTCCTCCTCAGGAAGCAGGAGGCAGCCCACTCTCTTGACACAAGAGCTTGCCTTCTCCTGCCTCCCTCTGTTGTTCTGCTCTGTTCCCAAGTACAGCACCCATGTGGTCCTACGTGGCTAGGGTGCCCTTCTCCCTTGGGCTGGGAGCAGGTACCACAAATAAACTGACGTCAAGCTCACTGGTCGGGTGTCATGTGTTCAGCCCTCCCCACAGCCGTTAGCAGGAATCCCTCTGTCACCAGTGGGGAGAAAGATGATTAAAACAGGAGGAAAACATACCACAAGGAGAGGGTGAAGGAAGGGGTGGGCTCTGAGATGGCCCATCTACTGATTCAGTCACAGGGTGCCCACTTGTGTCTCCAGACTGTGATTCTGTGGTTACGGAAATGGGTCTGAAAAGAGAAAACCTTGGTTCAAACCCTTCCTCTGCCACCTTCCATTTGTGAGACCTCATGCAAGGTGCCAAACCTCTCTGTGCCTTTCATTCTTCTTCTGTCTCATGGGGATGGATAATAAACTATTAAGTAAAACAACCCATGTACAGCTAGCTGGAGAAGGCCTAAGACCTACCAAAGGCCCACCGTCAATACTACCCCAAATCTGTATGCACTGGGATCCCCTTTTCTCTGAATTCACCCAAAAACCTCTTTCCCTTTCCTTTTGGATCCAGTCCACTCATACCTACCTAATTAATGCAATACTATTTTCCAAGTTGCTGACTGTGATTTTATATTGTCTCTAAATCTTGTGCAAAAAGTTAACAAGTTGACAACTTAGAAACCCACCTGCCTACACTGCCCAAGAAAGGCCTGGTTTGAAGCCTTATAAAGCCCATTTGGTAGGACTTCTATAACAATGTACCACAGACTGAGAGGCTTAAACAACAGAAGTGTGTACCCTCGCTATTCTGGATGTTTTCAGAGGAAAAGGAGTATGCTCTCTTCCCATTGCGTGCTTGCGACAGCTGCTCCTCTATCAGCAAGGTTAATAAGAGAACAGCCAAGGAGATAGCTCAGCATCACAGCACCTCCCTGGCAAGTGCAAGGTCCTAAGTTTGATTCCCAGTACCAAAAAAAAAAAAATTGTAAATAAGAGAACAGCACATGTCTTAAGTTTTGTGTGATGTGGAATCCTTTGGACATAAAGACCCAGAGAAATGGGGAAACATGTATTATTCTGGTGCTGAGTATGATGAGGAAATAGTTGTGAAGAAGTACGTTTGGAAGGAAGGGGTATGATCCAATGATCAGAAGCTACCAGGACTTCTCGAGGCCTATCTGTTCAGATTCTGCCCTGTGACCCTATCTTCAGAGATAAAGACATTCCTTTCCTCCAGGTATAGGGCATCCACTTCTTGAATGCGGGTCTTAGCACCCACTTCAAAAGTTCAAATAATTCTTCCTAAGGTTTATGATCTACTTCGTGGGATAAGGGCTAGGGAAAGGAGAGAGTGGCCTTTCTGGTTCTGCTGTCTTGGAAATGCCAACATACTACATTCAACATTCCAAGCTTTGTACACTCTGACAGGCAGAGCAGCACCCTGCTCTTATCTTCACCTTGCACACGGTGTTGTTCCCACTGAGGTCCAGTCCCCAAACTTGCCCTTTTTGAAAAGACACAGTCATACTAGGTTAGGGTCCACCCTAGAGATCTCCTTTTTACTTGATTAGCTCTGTAAAGACCATGTCTCCAAATACAGCCACATCTGAGTTACTGGAGGTAAGGACTTCAGATATGATTTTTGGGAGGACGAAGTTCAATCCCTCACACAAAGGAAGGGCCTCAGGGCCATAGGTTAGAAGGCCAGAGCTCCACAGGAATAGGAAGGAAAAGATTCCCGAGCATCAGAGCTGCCTGGTGACCAGTGTGTGCCTGAGGACAGGCCAAACTCTAGCAGAAGCCAAGGTGATAAAGTCACACTCCAGCTTCCTCCAGCACTGGCAGTGATTGGTCACTGATTGGTTACCAGCTCCTCCTACCCACAACTAGGCCTTGGGATTGAATGACTACTTCATCGATGGAAACCAGTACACTTTTAAAAAGAAAAAAATCACACACGTACACATACAAAAAGAGTAACGTGATGTTGTCTGTTCAAAACCTCAAAAAAATGTCAAGGAGTGCTGAGTCAGGAAATTTTCCCCTAATGGCTTTTATTGGAAAAGTTTAACATTTCAACTTTATCTCTTCTTTCCTTTCAGACAGCCCCTCTGAGGTATTCAAGTGCAACAATACCATCTTTCAGGAATTCAGGTTCCCAGAGGACTCCCTCCAAGTCAGGGCCAGCACACACCCTTCTGGAAGCACAGCAGATTAAACACCAGAGAGTGGACTTTCTCCAGCTCCCCTGAACTGACAGAAAGGAGATTTACACTCTGATACACCACTGTCTCATTCCCATCTGGTCATGAAAAGAGCATTTGGTGGATAACATCCCTGACGCACTTATTGCCTGTGCGCTACAGTTGTTTATTATCGTGGAAAGCTCTAAAAGGTTCGCCATCACTGCCCTAAACAGCTACTGCTGAGAAGATACTTGCCAAAAGCTAAAGTTTTGTCTCTGGCACTCACCAGAAAATGCCAAGGGATCTGCAGAAGGGGCCATCCAAAGACTGACGATAGCCCTCATGTCACAGGACAGGAGTTCAGCCAGAGACTGGACCACAAGACCCTCACAGGACAAGAATACAGATGAGGAAGGACCATGCCATTGTGTCAGCCTTCCTCACACTTCAGTCTTCCTGCTGGGGCTCCATATCACTCCAATGTCACAGCTTCCCAGTGCCACTGGCTGCCCTGAGAGGCTGAGCCACCCAGGTATCCCATTTTTCCTGCTTTCAGTGGCTCACCTAGTTGACCACTTTCATCTGAACCTAACAAGTAAACGCAGAGACAAATGGGGAAGCAACAGGGTTAGCCAGGCAGGAGGGAGAATCCAAGGGAATGTAAGGGATTCAATCTGGTGTGGTCATGCCAGCTTACTTAAGGCGGGCCCTTCCTCCATGGAATACTATCCTTATAGGCAAAAAAGAGAAGAGACTCTTTTTTAATGCAGAGCTATAAATGACAAGAGAATTAGAGGCGCATTCCCTTCCTTACCACACTCAGTCCCAAAGGCACAACCTGCTCCCTCAGGGGATTCACAGATTCCAGGTTGGCATCCAGCAAGCCATAGTTTGGCGAAGTCCATCCTTCCTGATTCTTAAGTGGAATAAGGAGCCCATTGTTCTCAAGTTTGCTGCGCGCAGAACAAAAGAAGAACCAGTGCCAAAGGTGATCTTTGGCCACACCATCATCATTCTAGAATAAACAATACAACGATACACACTGGTTTGGAAGTGACATTTTCATCAACTAGACATGGTGAGGTCATTATCCCTGGACATAAGAATGAAGGGAGAGGCTGAGCCAGCAATTTGAGTCCTTTCTTGCATAAGCAGAAAGCTTCTCTGAGATGTGGCAGAAAGGGCAGGGCTTGCCATCCGAGGACCTGTGAGTGCAGGACAGTAACTAGTAGCAGCACAGCCATATGGCAAAGACTGGGGGCCCGTGGTAGGGACTCATTCATATGAGAGTTTTCACATCTCTCCTCTTAAACATACTAGTGCACACACTGCCTGATAGGAAAGGGGAAAGGAGATGTGTGTTAAAGACCTGCTCACAGGCCTTTCCTCACTGCCCTCTGTCCTCTTTGCTCCTGATAGAGGAGACTAAGAGAGGATATATGACTTCTACCCAAGAACCGCTCATCAAACCCACATGCCTTTCATCACAAATGTATAGTCAAGGCCTATTTAAAGTCAAGGAAAAAGGAACCTCATTAGACTCTTCAACCAAAAGAACAACAGGAAGCCAGTTTGTCCACATCCCACAGGTCCCAAGAGGCTTCCTCTTGCCACCTGTACAGTATCTGAGAGTCACTCCATAGCTTTCTGGGTTGCTTCCACTCCTAAGTACAAGCCTCATGTTCATAGTTAAGAGTCTTTCAAGTATTAAGTAAAAGTGTCATCCAAACCACAACTCTGTTACTCTGCACTAAAGATTGCTCTCCATGCAGCTGGGCCTGGCTCTGCTGGCTCCAGTCAAGAGAAGCAAGGAGGATGGCGCTGTTCCACCTCTTTTTCTTCCTCCTCCAACTCTAGGTCTTTCTGGGTCAGAAGAGGGGAGGGGGTCTAGGAGGTACTTGGGGTTTTGGTTGGCAGCACTCTTAGAAGTACCTCTCAATGAGGAATGCTATCTGTGTTGGAGGGGTTTGAAGGCTGTTCTCTGAGCTCACATAAGAAACCTCCTTTCTACACAATTTCGTGTTATAGTTAAAGAACATTCTGAAAGATTTTTTCCTCTTAGTCACTTTCTCATTGCTGGGATAAAATTCCCAACACCCATACCTTAAAGGCAGAGAGATCTATTTTGGCTCATGTTTTGAGAGCATGGTCAGCTGCCTCCAGTGCAGAAAAAACACAGTGGAAAGGCCTGGGTAGAAGATAGCTATTCATCCTATAGCAGCCAAGAAACACTGAGCAAGGGAGGAGTTGGGGACCAGAATGTAACTTAATGAGATCATATTCTCAGTAACCACCTCTCAATTGAACATTCAGCTAATCTACTGGATGAATCGCCTGAGAACTACAGTAGCCCTATGACCCAGTCACCTTCCAAAAGCTCTACCTTTAGATACACAAGGTTTTGGGGGGACATTCTAGATACAAACCATAATAATAGACCTGCCACTAGCCCCTACCTTGACCCTTTCTCCTCACAGGAAGCCCTCTCAGCTAAGGTCCCCTGAAGACACTTGGTATCCATTTGGTCCATTGGAACCTCTCACATGCCAGCCAAAAATGTCAAGAAGCAAGATGCCAACAGTCATATCCATCCTGTTTCCTGCTTTCCTGGGGTATCTTAGTTTGGGGAGTTGGGTTTGTATTTACCCCCAACTTCCAGGGATATGTGCAAAGCTCTCCCATGACACTGGGTGAGCCTCTGGTCTTCTGTAGCTCACAGCTAGGCATCCAGGCAGCAAGAGTCCTGCCTCCATCTTCCAGGCATCCCATTCTCCAGGAGACAACCCATTCCTCACATTGCAGGGCCCAAGGCAAGAGTTCAAAGGGAGGCTGTGCTGGTTAATCTTGATTGTCAACTTGAGTGGATTTAGACAGTATTGGAGAGATGACTGGATTGTGAAGTCACTAGCCTCATCAATGAGGTAAACCATGGGTGAGTTTATAGTTGAATGGGCTATTTGGAGGTAGGATGTAGTTGGAGGAAGTGGGTCATGGGGCCATGATCTTTGGGAGTACATCTAGTCTCTAGCCCTTCCTCCCTGTCACTCTTCCCCTGCTCTCTGCTTCCTGGATACAATGAGTTGAGCTGCTGTTATCCATTATGCACTGATGTTTATGCCATGGAGCGAGCTAATCATGGACTGAATCCTCTGGAACCAAAAGCCAAAATAAACCTTCCCTTCTTTAAGTTGGGAGTGTCAGGTATTTTGTCCCAGTGATGGGAAAGCTGGCTAATACAGAGGTCTATGTGCCAAATATTTAAATATGCAAAAGTTACAAATCAAGTTTAAAGTATTGCTGCTTCTCTTTCTACCCCTGTCTCTATTCCCTACCATGGAAGCCATGAGTATATGGATGTGGCTCCCCAGACAGTGCATCTAAGGTCTACTCACATCCCCACAAACTGCAGTCCCTTGGCTACACTCAGGGTCAGAGCTGAGCACAGTCCACCCTGGGTGTTTGGACATAAGACAGGTCTGAACAGAACCTGGAAGGGGCCTTGAGCATTCTGGGAAACCTGGACACTTGGAACAGGATGAAGGGAGAAGAGGCAGTGGTTCCAGGAAACCACTTCCTTGTGGAGAGGAGCCTACCAGAGGACCTACAGAGAGAGCACCTGTATGACACAGAGGGCTGGCAAGGACTACATTGCGGGCAATTCTAATGAGTGCTTTTTTTGGCCTTCCATCACCTGATTGAATTGCACCATGGGAAGGGAAAGGCAAATGCCACAGCCCCATCCCCTAAAGACCTCAGCTCACTACTCAACAACCCCCTTTCTATATGCTAATATAGATGGCCTGGGATATGCGGGGGAAGGGCAAGGGCCAGCCTGGTCTCCTGCTGGATGGAGCTGGTGATGGTTGATACATTGTGTCGACTTGAAAGTTTTAGAAGTTTACCTAAGTCTCAGCAGTGAGCCAGGGTCCTCACTGGAAACATCCTCATCCTATGCAATAGCAGAGCACAGGAGGTGGGGTGAGTGCTACACCCTCGGGGTGCGGGCGGGGCAGGTAGCCTGCTTAAAATATAAAAGAGGAAAAGAGGCTTGCTGTCCCCTCACTTTTGTTCTTGCTGCTTTTGCTGTCTTCTGCCACCTTGAAGTGTTGCCCCTGCACCTTGCCACCCTCCCTTGGAGCCAAACGAGTATGGACTGAAACCTCCACAAACTGTGAGCTAAATAAACCTATCTTTCCTTAATTTGGGGCATCAGGTATTTTGTCTTGGCAATGAGAGAAAAGTAACTAAGACGGGGCTGTTTGAGTTAGAATATAGAGACCTCAGTGCCCATATCCTCAGCTTTGGGGCTATAGCCCACATCCAGAGACACTCAGATCATGGGGTTGCAGCACACTCATATCCCTAATCTGACAAGGGCTTTCCATTAAGTAGGAATGCTTTGCACACCCACATTTTAACACTGTGAGGAAGGAGGGCGCCAAAGTGTGGTTCACATGTGGACAACTTTAAAACGAGGCTCTGTCATGTAACAAAAATAAACTTAGGGGAACATGCCTGTGATGACATAGGGAGGCGACACCAAATCCCTGCTAGGGAAATGCCATGAAAACTTTGAGAGAGAGCACCCACTTCAATGGTCAAAGAAACATGTTCCAACCTGCATGACCTTGGCCTTTTCCTGCAACTCAAAAAGCGAGGTGCTGTCCCCAGACACCACCATCAGGAGGCCCTCCATAGCACAGCACTACTTCTGGGCAAGCAGTAGGTAGTGTCCCCAACACACAAGGCCCTGGTCTCCACTTTGCAGAAGAGAAGCCTTTGGAAGCACTGCCAGCTCCCCAGCTCTGTATCCTCTACTCAGCACAACTGTCACCATGTGGCTTCACCATCCCTGGATTCAGCCCTGCTCTGGTCTCTGGCCAGGGAGACCAGATCTAATACCTCATTGCATGTGTGAGCATAAAGAAAGCAGAACTGCTGTTCAACTGGAGGCCCTGGGTTTAAGTCCTGATCCTGCTACTTATTAGTTGTAAGATTTTTAGATGTCAGTGGATTTCCTGGTCTTCATCTGGAAATTGGAGATATTAAAGGTATCAGTTTGCCTGTTCCCATGGGAACTGAATGAACTAATGGTTCCATTTGGAAGTGGTAAGTTCTTAACTGTCAGTGTTAGGAGGCCAGGCCACAAGTAGGAGCACCAGGGTCTTTGCTTATGGTTTAACATCAGTTCTGTAGGAACCATGGCTCTGCCTACACTGCCAGATCTAATAATAGCAATACCAGAAACAACAGAACCTGTTGTGGAAGAAGTCTATAATCATATAACAATGAAAGTCTAATATGAGTTGAGCATTTGCTATGTGGTAGGTACTATCCTGGGTGTCTAAGCTCATTTCATTAGTGTTTAGCAACGCCTAGGAGAGCCATTATCACACCTAGGGTCTGTTCTCCCATACCAGCCAGGTCAAGGGCTGAAGTAGCCTGGATTTATAAATACTGATGCAGTCCACCTTCCGCTGGGCTACCTCGTTCTCCCAAGTGAGACTTTCTTGACATCAGCTAGCAGCACCTTCTTGAGTGTTTGCTTACCCTCAGAAATCTCCAGCTAGTCAAGCAGGGTAGAGCTTTCTCCGGACACAAGCACCAGGATCTGACCCCAAGTCACCTGTCCCAGGCAGCCCAGCTGTTCACACTTGCTTCCCAGTGCTCTCGGCACCTTCTGCTCCATGGAAGCTGAGCTCCTGTAGCTCCAGGTCCTGCTGCTTAACAAGTGGTCCCCAGTGGTAGCACCTTTAAACAACAACCATTCTATCACTTTTCATGCCTCATTTGGATCGGGAATGTGGGAAGTGTGCGGTGGCAGTGCCGTGGCTCGGGGGTGGTGTTGGTCAGATTTCCATCAACTTATGAAGAGAGAAGGTTGGTTTTGGCTCATGATTTCAGAGGTTTCAATCCAGGATCAAATGGCCCCATTTCTGTGGAAGTGGATGGCAGAGCAACCTGCTCATTGTACAGCCTGGACATGAAAAAGAGCAAGAGACAGGTCCTCAGATCCCCTTGGAAGGCATTTCCCCAGTGATCTAAAACCTTGCACAAGTTTCCACCTCCTAAGGTTTCTTCTAGCTTCCTGTAGTGCTGGCTGGCACCAGCCTTTTAACACAGGCCTTTGAGGGACATTCTGGGTCCATTTCCAGCAGGGTCTCTCGTGGGGTTGCAGCCAGTGAGTGCGTAGGGAGCTAGCTGTCTCAGGGCCTCTGCCTGTGGTTGTTCCATGCCACTGGTGCAGGTCTCCTTCCAGGGTGTCAATCTCAGGGAAGCTGGACTGCCTGCACGGTGGCTCTGGGCTCAGCAACTAATGTTCTCGAGAACAAGGTCAAAACTGCAGCTCCTGTCATGATCAGCCTCAGACAGCATCGCTCTGGCATGGTAGCACCCTGCCACAATCGCAAGGCTGCCAGAATGCAGAGAGGGAACACGAACTCTGCCTCAGTGTGGGATGCAGGTTAAGGTGACAGTGTATAAACAGGATGTCAGGTGAGAGGTGTTACTGCAGCCGTCCCTGAAGAACACAGCTGCCACATTCACCGAAAAGGAGGGCCCAGCGCAAACAGCCGGACTCAGCCCTTCCATCCCGCAGGAGCATCTGGTCCTAACGTCTCGTTCTACCTCTTATAATGACCTTGGATTCCTGTTCTGTCTTCAGTTGCCCACTGAAACTCTCACCCCTGTGTTTGAAAACCCAGGCCTCCACCCCTCACCAAGGGCATCTCCTTCTGGCTGGCCTCTGTCTCTGACAATTGCCACACTGACCTCACAGACAAGCTGTGAGCTAATAAAAGCCTGCTGGGCACCATGGAGAGGGACCTACCACTCCCAATTTGCCCTTCAAGCACTTTCTGCCACATCCACCCGGCCACCTGAGCAAAGGCCCGTTAGCCTGCCCTGGGGTGGGCACTCTGTGACCCCGCCCACTGCCACTTCCTGAGACACTCCTGCCTGGAGCAAAGCACTGGTCCTTGTTGTCTCACCTTCCACGTCGGCATGGAGCTGCTCATCTTATCTACTTGCATTGTTCCGTGTGTGTCACCCAACATGCATGTTACCAAATCAGGTAGGTCAATACTTCAAGCTCACAATACCATAACATTCAAGCAGGATGCTCCAGGACACCAGGACAGGACTTGACTCTGCAATTTGCCAGCAGTGTAAACTTTGAGCAAGTCACTTAACTCTAGATTCTTGTGCTATGTGGATAAGAATTTTTGCTGTCCTGTATTTAGCCTTGGGCTCAAATAAGGTGTAATATGTGGGAATGATTGAACACATAACAGGTAATTTTATTATTATTATTATTATTACTATTATTACAGTGGACACTAATGCTGCTCCTGTAACCTGGTCCCTTGCCTCCAGAGGCTGGTCACCCTGCAGCCCAAATATGCCCATCCCTTCCTAGCCACCTCATCAACTCATTATTTCCCCCACACATACCCTGCAGAGGGACACAGTGAGTACCTTGTGGCCCTACTTCCTCTACTCTGTCACCAGTGTGTAGTGGCCATCTCAGCCCCTTCCAGACCTGCTAGTGCCAACCCGGAAACAGATGGCCCAAGGGGTGTGTCCCAGACACCAGTCCAAATGCAGACACCCCCAGTCCACACCAGACACCCCCCAGTCTGCACCAGACACCCCCAGAGACAAATCTACCTCAGGCCCTTAATGCCATGGCTTGGATATGGTTTGTCCCTCAAATGTCCACAGGCAGCAAGGACAGGGTGCTAGGAGGTAGTAGAACTATTAATAGATAGAGCCTAGTAGAAGTGGGTTAGGCCATAGGAGGGACCTCTGCAGGCACAGTGGTACCATGGTAGTGTCATCCACCACCATGAGGCCCTCACTGAGTGCAATGCTGATGCCACGCTTTCAAATCTCCAGAACTGGGTGCTCAATGAACCTCTTCACTGTATAATTTACACAGCCTTCAGTATTTCATTATAGTAACAGAACACACACAGATGCACTTGCTTACCACCTACTCACTCCACCCCTGTCCTGTGTTCCTAGGAGAGATAGGGACTCCAGAGCAACAGCAGCCAGCTGTGGACTAAAGAGAGACCTCTAACAAGCACTTTACTCCTCCCCACAAGACTTGCTCAGGCCCCTCCAGGGAGCAGCTCCCCAGGATGCTGCCCCTCCCACCCTTCCTGAAAAAGCCTGGCGGAAAGGAAATGTTTCAACAGTTCCGACTTGATGCTTCTGGGCTCCGGGCTTTTTTCCTTACTCTGATCTTTCCCACACAAGAAAAGGGGAAGGCAGCCCAGTGGAGGGAAAAGATGATAGAACTGTTTATCTTTCAGAAAGCCCAGAGGGCAGGAACAGGCAAAAGATGAGCTGTTGCCAGGGACAGGAGAGCAGGTGAGAACTGCCTCCACAGCGCCCATGAATCAAAGTTTAAAAACTTTCACAGAACTTTACTTTCACAGTAGCTGCAGGGGGAAGAAGGGCAAGGGCAGGTTGATCTGTTGATCTTTGCTTCTTCCTGCTGAATGGTCTCTCCTCACCCGCTCTGTCAGGAAACCCTGCCTGGGTCCAGGAGGCCAAGCTGAGGTCACAGACTACAGCTGGAGGGAGCAGAACTCAGTTAATGCAGTGAACAGCAGACTTTGGGGCACTGGGGCAAGGATGGAAGTGCCGGAAAGGAGGAGCCAGGGAAGAGGAAACAGAGAGGTCCGGAACACAAAAGAGCCTGGACTAGGAAATGGCCAGAGCCTGCCCTCGAAGAACCCAGAAAGTAGAATAAAAGAGGAAAGAGAAAAAGGGGTAGGAGTGGGAGGGAGAGAGGGAAAAACAAGAAAGGGTTGGGGTGAGAGGAGTTAAAAAGACACAACATTAAGAGGCAGGAAGGGAGAAATTCCCCAATTGTGAAGGAGTCAAACCCTAGCAATCTGTTAACAGTGTGTAAACCTAAAAGCTCATCTCCTCCCAAAACACTGAATCCCTCTTGCATTAACTAAGTTCCGGATGTGACCCCAAAACAGGGCTGACTTGCACCACCCTGAGAGTAAACACTTCCTTGCTTTTTGCACCTGGGCACCTCTTGGCTTCATCCTTGTCTCTGCCTAGAATCTGAAAGTTCTCAACCCAGTCTGCACATTAGCATTTCCAGAGACTTCCCACCACCCCCGGTGCTGGGGAGGAACACAGGGCCTCATGCTGAGCTTCCTCCCCAGCCCTTTTTATTCTGAGACAGTCTTGCTAAGTCATGAAGTTACCAGGCTGGAATTGAACTTGTGATCCTCCTGCCTCAGCCTCCCAAAGTGTTGGGATAATAGCCATGAACCACAAAGGCAGGTTCAGGGAGATTTTTAAAGGATCCATGCCTGAGCCCCTGCTAAGACCAGTATCATCAGTCTCCAGTAGAGGTACCCACTTGGGCTTTAAAAGCATCCACAGCGTTAAATGTACAGCCAGAGCCAAAATGAGGAATGTCATACACAGTAGTGTTTGGCTCTATGAGAAGGACAGCAGGTTTTCTGCCTCCATGAATAATACTGTTTCTGAGAGAAAATGTGTTTAGTTTTTAACTCCAGATGTTGGGCACAAAGCAGCCCCCACACTCTGTGTCCTACCCACCCACAGACTGCAATGTGTATGCATCCAGGAGAGGTCGAGGACAAAGACAGCGGCCAGGCTTCCCCTCCTGGGTCCCACATTCCGTGCCCAGTATGACCAGGGCCATCTGGCCACATGTGGGAAACGTCAGTGTTTGCAAGTCAGGGAGTTCTTGAATTCAGTTAAAGCTGAAAGAAAAAGAGAAAAAAATACGTCAACAATAAATAACAGAGGAGTGGGGCTATATAAGAAATGGCAGAGACTTGGAGTTAATAAATAAAGAAGACATATGTCTGGAAATGACGCTGAAATGTGGCTTTGAACAATGCCACACCAGGAAACTGGCTGCGCCAAGATGTTAGGGAAACTGGTTTTAAAAACTGTGTTAACTTGTGTTAGAAGTGCCAGACAAAACGCGATCCTTCCGATCAAACAAACACAGCCCTTTCTCCCAGGGAAAGAGAAAAAGACAGCGCTTGAGCACTAGAGGTCTGAGAAATTCTGCAGCATGTGGGGCCAGGGGCAGGATTCCTCCCAAGCCCTGCAGTCCGCACACCCCACGCACGTGGAGACAGGCAGAGGACTAGGTCCCTGTCCCACTTCCTGCGGGTCCCTTGGCACCTTGCACATGGGAAGCAGGATCTTGCTTGTGAGCAGCACATGGGGAGACAGCTGGCAGCGACACAAAGCTTGATGAACTCCTGGGAGCCAACAAGACAGAACAGAACAGGCCAGAGGGTGCAGTCAAACCCTGTCATTCCTTCACTCCTTCTAGTATCATTCAATATCGAAGTCAATCAAATAACTGAATTACACCAGCCGCAGCCCAGGAAAAATGATGTAAATGGCCCTGGTGTCTGGCGGCAAAGGAGGCCCTGAATTCTCTTGTGAAGGGCTCCCCAGACAACAAGCAGGGCCCAAGGGCCTGCACAAGACAGAGCTGCCCCTCCTCTGGCCAGTAACTTCTTCCACCTCAAGGGTGACCACTCTGAGAAGTGCAGCTGGGGTGGGTGATCACCACAGGGGCCCGCACATCAGCCTCCCTCTCTTACCCTAATTAATAACAGAGCAGCTCCCTGTTAGATCTAAACCATCTCCATCTTTGTGAGTCATACCCTACAATGTCCAGGACCGGGGGCCTTTGCATGTCATCTGAGAATCAGGGCAAGAACATGGACACGGGAAGAACGAGGAAGGTGATGGCCCAGCCTGGGGACAAGGTCCAAGGTCCAAGATTCGGGGAGTTACAGCAACCATCTGGCAAAGCAGCAGCCCCAGAAGCCTGGTCTCTTTGACCCACAACAGCGTGGACCATTGCTCCTGACATGGTAATTCCACCACCCTCTTCAGACTCTACAGCTCCTGCACAGAGTCCTCCATCCACCTCACAGCTTCTGCCTTCTTGCAGCTCAGTTGCTCATGACGTCTGCTACTTGTCCCCTCTCTGCGTACCTCTCACTCCTGTACAGCCCCAGAAACTGACACTCCAATAGTGGCACAAAGACAGAAGAACTGTATGGAACTTTCTCGTGGAACAGTACTCTCCCAGCAGGCTCTGACCAGCTGCCTTTGAGTCCAAAGCCATCCTCTATTCCAAATGACCAAGCCCAAAGAATAGGGACAATGTACAAAGTATGGCAACCCAAGCAAAAGGATCACCCATGGCTATGCTCAGAAGGGCCTGGAGGACATGCAAATATCTGATCCCGGACAGTGTTGGCCTCCTCCACCCAGCGGCCTGGCTTTCCTTTCTCAAGTTCAAATGCACATACTCCAGACAGCACACTGGAGTGCATAGGAGCAAAGCACCTGCAGGAAAAGAACGCACTTCTCCAAGGGAGAGAAGGCAAACTGCTTTCTAATGTCAAACATCAATGATCTGGATTCCCATGCTATGAACGTGAAAACTATTATGGCGAGGCCAAATCAGACACAAAAAGAATAGGCTCTCAGGGAATAATGGCTAACAGCTATAGAGCACTGGCAGAGACTCAGGCTCTTAGCCGGTAGTTAAGCGCTCCATTGGTACTAACTGCACGCACCCTCCAAGGCTCTGACATGGCTGTGGGGTGGTGACGAAGACCTGCTTGCTGGCTGGCCCTAAAGCACTCCCAATCCCTCCTCCCTTAGCCACTAGTACAGAAGCTGGAAAAACATGTTGCCAACTTCACTTGCAGATGAGGGGTCTGTGGCTTCACTCTGGCCAATGAAACATGAGGGAGAGCTACCTGGAAGCTTTGGGGAAAGCTTTTCATAAAAAAGGAGGGAGCAACCCTGGAACATGGACCCCTCCCACATATATACATTTGCGTGCGTGTGTGTGTGTGTGTGTGTGTGTGTGTGTGTGTGTGTGTTTAATCCTGCTATCACCTCCTACTTCATGGCCTGCCTCCTGCTGCGAATACAGATCTACGAAGTGAAGAGACCCTAGCCATCTTGTGAGATGAGGTAACCAATAGAAAAATGAAATAAAAGAGTTAGATGGTGGAGTTGTCAAAAAGACCCTGGGTGCCTAATAAACCTCTTCAGCAGCTCAATCAACACCTGTGGCACAGCCAAACTGCTACAAGGGTTGCTATCACACCACGATGCCCATCATATGGATAAAGAAAGTGAAACCAGAGCAGTAATCTCAGCAACTCATCTAAGACTCTCAGCTATGAATGGACTTAGTTGGTTCAAAACCAAGCCTGCTGATTCCAGGGACCTAACCACTGTGATCTACACCTCTCCAGCCAGAGGAAATCTAGAATTGAGCAGTCTGCATTTTGAAGGACTCCAAGCTCCTTTCAATTAAGAGATAAGGGCCACAGTGGATACGTGCTGGGTCCAAGTCTACTGGCTTCACCCACTCACAGCTTTAGGACTGAATCCTGACACCCACTCAGTGTCTTTTACTTTACCCGGCACTTCCTCTCAAGAGAGACTATAAAGCCTGTATAGCACCACGATGGCTTTCACATCGCCTTAGCTAAGGATTTGTCATCTTGACTCGTTTTGGACCCCTGACACCACAGAAACCAAGACAGAAGTGAAGACGATTGTATTGTGTATCAGAAAGTTATCATGCTGACCACATTACACTTCAGTGTATTTAGACTATATTAAGCCAAGATATTTTATACCAGAAAATGTTACCTGAGAAGGAACATTATTAGTGGCTTTTGCAATATTCATTCTAAGAGCCTGCACTACAATACCCAGAGGAGGAGCAGAGTTGCATTCCTAGAGCAATGGCAGACACCATCCCCAGGCAATTTCTATTATTACGTGGCTCAAAAAACTAAAACCAAAGCAAACAAACTCTCCAGTTTCCTAAAGATGGTCATAAAATGAGGAGGTCTACTTACACACAAATTCACCACCTTTCCAAAGTGCCGTGGCCAGAATGGAGACTTTGGTTTTGAAAACCCAACTCCAAGAATCTTTTTCTTCCACATTCTGGCTCCTTTTCAAGCATTTCTGAACTTTCCCAGAAAGTTGCCATCATCCTATGATTGATGCATTTCTGGAGATTCTGCTGAACTTGCCTGTTCACATTACCCAGCTGTTCAGTGCCTGTGGTTTTCACTAATGGTCGTTACATTTGATCATTCCCTCTTTGCCCCTAAACTTTCTGGCAGTGCACAACAAATACATAGAATGCAACTGGAAGTGAAAGCCTTGCAAATCTAGCAAAGTTTAGGATGAGAAAATGACTTGCACTTAGAATAGTGAGATATGGAGGAAGTCAGAAGACTCACTGGTTCACCCGATCCACCAGTAAATGGTGTGCACCTTGCTGTGTCAAGCTCTCTGCCCTGTGTCCTTCTTACATTATCCCCGTGAACAATGCTGCAGTCACTGGGTGAGCTAGTCTACTCATTCTTTGTTACTGGGAATTCAAGGCTTAGCAAGATAGAATCACTTAAGCTCACTGTGGTCAGGGGACTTCAAGAAGCTTACAAGCTGGAAACGAGGCATCAGGTAGTGCACACACTTACACTAACACAAAAAAGAATAAATTTGATAGATGAACCAGCGTTCAGGGACCAAAGATAGAAGAGATTGCGTTTAGGCCTCTTAGAGAAGATTGAATTTGATGCAGTTCTAGAAGATGGGTAAGACGGCAGGGGAGGAGGGGACACAGGGAGATTCAGAGACAGAGAAAGATAGACAGACAGACAGACACAGACACAGACAAAGACACAGAGACACAGACACAGAAACAGAGAGACAGATCCCAGCACAGTGGAGGACTGGGGTGCAGGATAGAGTCAGGCACTAAGACTGGTAAAGTAGGTGAAGTACTATTATCTAGAATGTCAGTCCAAAGCTAAAACTTACCAGAATCACAAAGAGGAGCCATGGAGCTCCCAGCCAGGAACTCTCCCACACTGTCCTCCAGAGATGGGCATCCAGCAGTGATACAAAGACAGAAAGGAGCAAGGCTCGTGGCTGGGGGGCCGAGGCCAGCAGTGACCACACAACAGTACAGCAGAGGGTGGGGGACTGAAGCATGGCGGGAGTGGTGGGAAGGTGGAAACCACACAGGCAGGAACCCCAACCTTACTCCTGGTAAGTGAGGAATGAGGCATCAAAAAGGATTCTGACACACGGGGCCATCAACACCCATGTAGGCAAAGTTCAGTGTCTGAGAACAAGCTGCTGAACAAAACAAAAAACTCAAACAAGATTCAGGGTGAAGAACCTCTAGGTTAAAATGATACGTGGTTAGCAGTCCCTGCCTCAGTCTCTTCTCCAAATCCCATTAAACAGACAAAGGCCCACACATTTTAGAGAATGAAACTTGTGATTCAAGGATTGCCTAACTGTGGAGAGCATTTCCCGCCACCCCAAGATGGAGGAAGGTAGCTTGGGGAAGCAGTGAGTAGCCAAGTTACAGCTGGTCTTGGGAAGCAAAGAAGTCTACGCCTCATGAAGAGGACAGCGTCCCCACCCTCCCCACGGTCTGCTCAGCTCAGTACCACACAGAAAATTCTATTGTAGGAGGATTTCTTTCTAAAGTGCTAGCATAAAATACCAGTAACCTCTTCTCCCCCTGTTCTCTCTCACTAACACTATCCCACTCACATTTTCTATCAACTCTATGGACTGACAACAACGAGCAATGTCTACCATGCGCTTTGCATCTATAGACTGTGGCTGTCAAAGGCAAGGGATGTATGTAAGAAAAGAGACTGAAATCCAACAGCAGTGCAGGCCTGGGCTGTACATGTCCACCATTGCCTCAGTTCTGAGTGTCAGACAATCAGGCAGTGGATAAGATCTTGTTTCTGTACAGAAAACCCTCAAATCTGTCAGCTGTCTAATCCGTAGGTAACCTGTCTAATCCAAAGATTTGTAGTCAGCTAGCTTAAAAAAGGGCCTACAAAAAAAGTACCAGTGCTCATGAGAAAGGGAGCAATATCCTGGAGATCAAAAAGAAGATACCTTTGAAAATTATTTCTATCCAAAAGAAGATATAGTATGAAATGTTTTTATATCTCTAATTGTATCCAAGAATATATGGCCTCTCTGAAACAGGACCAAAAAGCCAAAAAGTTGAACTGGAGGAACATGGTGGGAGGAAAAGCCAGCGCCGTGGAATGAAAAGACAATAAACCCAGATGAAAAGCCAGCTGCTGAGATAAAGAGGCTGGAGTTACCGGCCGAGAATGAAGTCAGCACAGAGGGCAGAGAAATAGACACTGGGAAATCAGACCTGCAATGCATAGGACAAACTCGAAAAGCTCTCCCAGACTCTGCAGGACGAAAAGGAGGAGGAGCAGAATAATTGTTAGCCTTTTTAAGATAAATGGGAAGATGATGTATGTGGAGAAGTGGAAAGGAAATGCAATCTAAAATAATAGCTGTTAGCAAAGACGGAACCAAACACAGCAGGACCAGAGCAATAATCACAGATACAATCTGGAGGCAGGAGCAAAAACTTCTCTGTTAGGAAATATATATACTTGCTCAGGCCAGGGTTTTTGTCTCTAAAGTGAGGTTTTAAAACAACATGCAGGGTTTTTGTGAATAGTAAAGGAGATTCTATGTGTTATATGCTTGTCTTCAATATTTTTACACAGTAAATGTTAAGCATCACTTGTTTACTATGACTCTATAAATAGCTCATACAAATTAATAAGCAGTTTTTAAAAACAATAGAAAACTACCAAATGTATGAAAAGTTTCATGAAATCAAACCATCAGTAGCATAGAAGCATATGAAAACTGTTCACTTCATGAAGAATCAAAGAAATCCAAATTTAAAAAGTGAGCTATGACTTTTCTAATAACAAATTAGCTATGCTTTTATTTTCTTCCATGAATGACAATCCTTTGCAATGAGAAGAATGCACTAAAGGAAAGTTTCTCCTGCTCTTCTGCGGGGCTCTAGAGGAATCAACCTGCGACTGATATTTTTAGATCAGGAATGTTATAGCCCTTCAATATCCACTTGTTAAACTCCTAAACTGAAATCTAACTGGAGTCATCTTCTGAGAGGAGATAAACAAGATTAAATGAGGCCATGAGGGCCAGGACCTATGATTTATTAGAAAAGGGAGAGACACCAGAGTTCTGTGTCTACAATCTGTTGATAGGCAACTGAGCCCTCACTATGACCCACGTGTGCTGGGACTTCACATCTTCAGAACTATGAGAAGATGAAGATGTACTCTTTAAGCCCCCACCATGGCATTCTGCTGTGGCAGGCCAAGAAAACCAACATAGTTCATTAACTAGAATTTCTATTTCAAGGAGCCAATCCTAAGAAAATAATCAATGACTTCACAAGGATTCATCAACATAGTTACAGCCAACCTAACCTTCAACAGTAGAAGGTCCATTGAGAAGCACAAAATATATATTATTTTGCAACAATGAAAAGCAAGTTTTAAAGTTTACTTAGTTATGTAGAGAATAGTTATTGCATAACATTAATAGAAAAATATATCAGTGGTAAATTGTGTAATTCTCAAATATATACACATAGAAAAATGTATGAAAATATTGACAGAAATATTACCTCTGATGGTGAGATTACATGTAGGTCTTTTCTTCATTATTTTTTGAGATGCTATAAATCAACAATCATCTTGTATTATTGGTACAATCACAAAAGAAAACAAGGCATGAATCTTACTTATGCCATTAGCTTACGAGTCTTTAACTGGAGCTTCATTTTATGTATGGAATATTCATCTAGAGATATTGTCTAAGTCATTCACCTCCATTCATAAAATGATAAATGTTCTAAAGAAATTTTCACTACAGGATGCTCACGTTAATGCCAGCATCTTTTATCCACCAACTTCAAACAAATATGCCTGCTTTCTCCCAAGGAGTTCTGCGACAGGGCTTAGCAGAATTCTTGCTTTTTTCTTTCCGATGTATGATGCCAAAATCAGATCAAGGTCCCAGGAATTTGAAATGTTGAAAAAAGTAATTGCAGACAATGTAAGTAGGTTCAGGGAGAGGGAACTTACCACAAATAACACCAAGATGGAAAACATTCTGTGGAGAGAGGAAAGTTGTTCTTGTGTCCTTCAGAGAAAGGAACTAGACTCAAACGCTGGACCTAAAGGAAGAAAAGATTCTCATACAGAACTGTGAAATCATCGATAAGATTCCTTGCAAAGCAGTGGCCCTCCCGTCACTGGTAATATTAAGCAGTAAATGGAAAACCACTGTTTGGAAGGAGGAAAAAAAGAAAGATATTTGCTACATTAAATCTGAACAAAACTGAAAGGCAGACTAGATAACCCTTAAGGCCAAGTGACTGTGTGATTTTGGGTCCAAATTGAGCAGTTCTGAGAAGAAGAAAGACATTATTAGTAAACACACTGAGACAAGGAGTCCCCTGGTCAAACTGGAACATGTGTTTGTCTCACTCTAGAGAATTGTCCAACCATTAGGCACTCACAAAATTCTATGTTCCTAAACCTCAAGTATTAAATCCACGTCTGAAAGGCTAACTCTTCCAACGCCTATATCTGAATAGCCTGATAGCTTTATTGCAACGGTCAGACATTCTGGTGTCCAACAGCCTTTCCTTGAGTGACTGAGGGGAGGGAAGGGGAGAAATGCTGAGTTTCTCAGTAACTGCTCCTTGGAGAAAAGAGAGCGCGAGCACAGTTAATTGGAAGACAACAAGGCATATGGTACTGGCAACCCCCGAATTATTTCAAGCTGCAGTTAGCATACCTAGATGATTACTGCCTGGATGCTTCAGTACTTCCCAAGCATAGCTGGAATGTGTGGCTCTGATTTGTTTCCCAGCTGGAAATGTTACAGAAGCAAGAAGATTTCTGCCTTTGTGTGTCTTGTTGCATCCTGCCTCTGCTTGGCAGAGGCTGGGGCCTGACAGTCACGTTTATCAGCTTTACTGTGCTTGGGCCCAACATAAGTCATCCAGAGTGAGCTGCAGCAGCAACCAAGGCCACCCAAGCTCACCTTGGGTAGTGTGGGTGCCCATGGAAGATCACAGGATTGTCATTTATTTGAAAAAGGGTGAGAGAGAACAGGTAAAAAGCAGCTTCGGTAGACACCCCGTGATAAGCTCTGGTGTTAATAATCCTGACTTTTTCCAAGTACCTCCTTGCTGATCAGAAGCACCTCTGGCTTCCCTCTGGGAGAACATAAGGGTTTTCTGCTGGAAGTTATGGAAGAATCAGTCAGTTAGTTTTATGCTGGAAGTAATGGAAGAATCCATTGGAAGAAGGGCCTGACATAGAACACATTCATAGAACACACTCCATCCAATGGAAGAAGGACCTGACATAGAACGCATTCATATGCCATAGGATATTGTCACAATTATTCTATTTCACTATTAGCTAATGAAGTTAATCTTGTCTCATGTCTAATTTATAAATTAAACTTGCTCATAGGAATGTGTTCAGATGGGAAAAAGTTAGCATGGCAGATATGGTGTTATTTGCAGTTTCAGGTATCCGCTGGGGGCCTTGGGACTTATCCCCTTTGGAGAAAGGGGAACCACTACATTGCACTGGGAGCTACATCTCAGATTGGCTTTTTCAGGGATAGCAACACTGAAACCATAGCAAGGCGAATGGGACAGATCTAGAGGTAAAGAAGAAGCCTCTAAAACAGGATGAGTACAATGAAAGCCACGGCATGCCAGTGAAGAATTTTTCTTGAACCTTGGCAAACACATGGAGGGTGCAAACGTGAGCAAAGTCTGAGTCATGTTCCCAAAAGCCAAGCAGGTGATCTCTTTCTCTAGAGGCTCCTGTGTTAAGTAATGAAGGGTTCACTTAAATCGAGAAGACAAGTTATATATTTTAAGATATTCTTACTAAGCTCTATGAATATGGCTAGTGGGAAGAACAAAATGTGGAGATTATCTGCACACTAAATGTTGATGGCTTCCACTCTTTGCACTTTCAAGAAAGCCACCAGTGCCAGAAGTGGTGGTGCATGCTTAATCACAATGCTTGGGAAGCTGAGGCAGGAGGATCACTATGGGTTTGAGGCTAGACTGGGGTACATAGTGAGTTTAAGACCAGACTGAACTATATAACAAGACCCTGTCTCAAAAAAACAAAAACAATAGCAAACAAAACAAAAGAAAGCCAGCACTTCTTTGGGTGTTTGTACTGCTGAGTAGGCATTGTATTCCTAGTTGTAGTAAAAAATGTGGAAAGGAGTCTATACACATCAGCAAAACTAAAACATCCCACAGTCATGCTAGGCCAATGAGACTAGCCTCCTTTCAGCTTTTTAGAATGCCAGTCAATAAGACAGCAACACCAAAATCTAGAATAAAGGCAACTACTATTTAGGAAGCAATGTTCATTCCTGAGCACTTTCTGGAGGCTGGACCAATAAGGAGATGGGTGGTAATTGGACAGCTTTGTGTAAAGCATCAGTCAGGCAAGTGCATGCTGGGAAATAGCAATACACTTCACAGGTACAAAGAGCACAGCTTCAAGCACTTGGAAGCCACTAGGTACCTTGGGACCTGAGTGTGCCAGCAGACTAGTGAGGCTCCAGACACAGGACACGTTCTGGCTCTTCTTCAGCAAAAGTTGTGAGTTGTCCAGAAAATCCGGTAGGCGAGGTAGTACTAACTCATCATGACAGATTCTACCTGCAGCCACCAACTGAAGAAGAACCTAGCCCCGAGTGTCTACTAAGGACAGGGCAGTGACCTCCTGCCTAGAACCCAGAGGGTCCCCTCTTCATGAAGGACACTATAGTGCTAAGTGTCATTAAGCACTGCATTTTCCAGCAGAACAAAGGATGTACTAGGAGTCAAGAGACTTCGGCTCTAAGTTCCCCCCTTTGCCACCTACTTGCTTCGTGTCCCTAAACAAGTTATATTTTCTCTTAATTTTCACACCTACATCAATAAAAGAATAATGCCATGCATTCCCACTCCTGTGAAGTTTTGCTCATTGGAGTTTTAACTGGAAGGATATTTATGAACATTATGTGGATACTGGGAAGTAGAATTAAAATGTAAGGTGTTATAATTCAAGAGAAATGTCATAGAATATGTAAACTATATAATGATGTTCTATGCTCAAGAGGCAAAACAGAAAATTCTTGCTGTTTCTAGACTAAAAGCTTCAAAGGTTCTTTCTTCTAAACAACTCCAGTTACCATGAAAATAGCCTGCCAACTTGCTTTCAAAACAATCCTATTTGTTACTTGAAAACGCAGGCAATGTGGCTGAAATTGATGAATCTCTTTGCTCGGCGATCGCCACCCCCGCCCACCCAGCGCCATGCACAGAAGTGGCTGAGTGGAACTGCTGGCAAACAGACGGGAGGAGACCAGACCCTGGCACATAGCCACACCCTTCTCACCTCCACCCCTCCATCTAGGGTCACAGAGACAGACTTCTGTTTGCTTGCATGATATTTTCCTGTAATCGCTAACATTTTTGCTCATTTCTAGCCCCCCCTTTCATAATTGAGTACTAAAGAAAAAATTGTATAAACACTCATGCCACCATGGCTCCAAAAAATTAGCAAGTTCCAAGAAGGCATGTAGGCAGTATGTATTTAAGCATAACAAAGGAGCAGTGGTAGGATGCGGTAGCCTCAGAAAGAATTTGCTGGAGAGTACGTGGGTTCTACTGTACAAAGACCAGCTGCTGGAAGTTATCCATTCTTTGGCAGAATTTACACTGCGTCCACCAGATATTTAGCTTTAGAAGCTTCCCTGGATTCTCCCTTTAGGTTTTATCATCCATTTATGAGATCAAGAATCATATCACATCAAACTGGACTCTGGAAATCTGAAACTAACTAATATCGCATTTCAAAAGCTCTCAGAAAAATAAAATGGGTTATGCAGGAAAATTTTGTAAATGGAAAATATTGCATATAGAGTCTGAGACAATCCAGGACATTTTAAACCATAAAGCAGATGGAATAAGAGCAATACAAATTAGTGTAACTGTATTTTGCCAACTGCAAAGTGACTTTAACTCCAAACAAAACTTCTTCCCTCCAATGTGTTGATTGCATATATATTTGTTTTTAATTTACACTGGGTAGAATTTGGTGAAATGTTTGGAGTTAAAATCAGAATGTAAAGGTCTTAATAACACCAAATCTGGCCAAACCACCCACAGAGTAGCAAACTAGCAAAACAAGTGAATAAAATGCATAGTTATTTATGTTTAAAAAAGAAAACAATGTTCATGCATACATTCTATAAGCCAGTTAACAAAAATTATCCATGTGGCAATGTCTAAGGAATGTCCTACAGATAGGACTTATAATATGGAACAGAAGGACAAAAATTCATCAGTCCTTCCTGGGCCTGGTCCTTTTAATTTGACGCCATTCCATTTCTCAGATGTCTTGGTAGCTTTCCAGTAGAAGAATCTTGGCCTTTAGTTGCCAAAGTCCAAGCAGGTTTTAATCTTGACTAAATTCACCCAAACCATCATTTCAGGGCCCAGGAAAATTTGTACAAATTACCCTGACTTAGTAATCAACCAGTCACATGAGAACCTAACCAACCAATTTATACAAGAAGGAGAGATCAACACAGACTTTTCCCTGCAGTGAAAACTGTAGTAGAGGTAAAGAATCTGATGGTTTTTTGTGACTCTGTCCCTTCTCCACATTCCTACAGGGCACTCAAGCCTTGAGCCACTTCCTTGGGGTGTACATGAGCATGAACATGATGTGAGCAGAAGGCGATTGGTAACCAAGGTGGCCAGAACCCAGCCACAGGAACTGGGCTACAGTCAGCTCACATAAATCATTCTCCAACGCACTGAGCAGTGAGGCTTCTGCTTGGACAAGGCAACTAGCTCAATATCTTAAGTGATGACTGGCTCAGCTCTTTGAAGCCCAGACTTTCAATGACAAACCACTTTTGAGTCTGGATGGCAGCAGAATGAAGATTCTCTCGCCAGTGCACCCCTTTCCTCCCAACTGCAGAGGATGGCACAAAACTGCATGTTCAGAATCACACAGGATGCAGGTGCTTGCTCGGTGTCTACATTTTTTTATGTACAAGATCTCTATACTCTTTCTTCCCTGCCACAAAGACATCTTCAGATCCCCTGCCCAGTTTCACACCAGCCGCTGGCTAGATGCCACTCTCCAGTGGAAAGACTCAGGAAGGAATCAGTATTGGAAATACGGCAATTTTGCATGAAAGTAGAGGATGATAGCAGAAATTACAAGGAGGCAGGAAACTCTGTTGATTCCAGCATTGTAACACACGTTATGCAACAGCACAAAGCAGGTTTGAGGAGGAAGAGGGAGCGAAGATCTATAGGAATGGCTAAGACAGGGCCTTCCACGTCAGATTCAACACCTCAGGTAACGTTGGAATTGGGAGACAAAGCCAGTGAGTGAAACCAGCTGCTGGAGGCTGAGAAGAGGCCAGGCCTCAGCCCTCATTCATCCCATTCATCTCAGAGCATTGAGAAAGGATGGAAGGATATTCTTCCAGAATCCCAGGAATGAAGACTGGAAAACAGCACATTCGATGTGCTACCCGTAAGGAAGCATTCAGCCTGGCCATGCCAATGCAAAGATGTTGGGTCATTTCCATTCACAGGCCAAGATTAATAACACACTGCAACCACTTATATAACTCTCGCTGAGGACTCATGCACAGTGCAAGAGCAGAGCTGGTCAGACAGGCCTCTTTCTTTCAGAACTCAGCCAGCCTCCAAGCAGCTGTATACAGAATTGGGGGTGAGATGGTGTCTTAGTTTACTTTGCTCATTGCTAAAACAAAACACCCAACACCCAAAGTTAAAGGAAGAAAGATTTATTTAGCTCACAGTTTTTAGAGGTTTCAGTCCTTAGTCGGCTGATCAGGCAACTGCAGGGTGACATGGCAGACAGGCAGTTGCAGAAGAGAAACAGTTCATGGCTGGCAGAAGACAGCAAAAGTGAATCAGCAAGCCACAAACATTCTTTTGTGTTCTATCTAGACTGCTGGTATAAGGGTGGTGCTGAACCAATCAGTGGACTGATTTAGTATCACACACCCTTAATCTCAGCATCACACACTCTAGGTTCAGCCACCTCTGAAAAAGCCCCACCCTATGGCCACATGAACTTGGCAGGGACATCTAGACACAAGTCATAACAGGTGGAGTAGTCCACCACAAGAACTTCCCACAACTGGGCACCTGCAGAACCCTCAGATGGTTTCCACTTCCAAGACTATTCCCACTATGACAAACCCATGCACCTAGTTAAAGAAGAGAGGCTGAGGCAGGACAAGTACATGAGCTCACTGCATGTGGACCAGCCTGGACAACACTGCAAGACTCTGTCTCAAAAAAAAATAGTGCAAGAATAACTTCCATCTAGAAATAAGTGGTTCAAAACATAGAGACTAAACCCAAGGCTAAAGATTTAAAAACTGTATGTCCTGCAAAGTTTGTGAGGGAAAAAAGAAGGTAGAGATGTTGAACAGAAAGATATTGACATACCTCAGAGGACAGCACAGAGAAATGGATAATAAAAATGATTAGAGATTCTCCACACACCTAAATGCTTTGTAATAAACACGTATGTTCTAACCTCACTCTGCTTGTTTTTTAGACTTCTTGATTAAGAGTTAAACTGAAAGAGTAGATGGAGCAAATTTCATATTGTGTTATTTTCTAGTTTTAAGCCAAGTCAAAAAGAAAGAAAGAAAATCCAAGAGATCCATTTTAAAATTGTTCTGATGTAACAGGAGCCTGTGAAACTGCACAAAATTTAATTGAAGGAAAAGTAACTGTAGGGGAATTGCTTGGAGACTTGCCAGAAGGGTTTTAACAGCTGGAAGTTGAAAAGTGATTAATTTTGACAGCAATAAAAGCCTCATGTTCATACATAATTATGCTTAGATTTGTAGGCTGCTGGAATTTTTTTTCCATGCACTATTAACCTTTTGCTGTCCAAATTGGAATTTAGATACTTTAAATCCTGGGGATCTACGAAACTTAGTAAAAATAAAATCATCTCATCTTTCCACAAGTAGGAATAGCAACAACAAAGTAATAGAGAAAGATAGCGAAGTAGTGGGGTGCTGTCAGGTGTACAAGTCAGCGGAACTCCTAGCAGTAGGAAATGAAACCAACTCTGATAATGCTACAATAAAAACCACTGAAGAGAATAGGAAGTGTTGGATTAAGGTGAGTTCTGGAAGTGGCAGTGTGGCTAATTAGCTATAAAAACTTGGACAAGTCACTTAATAACCCTGTGACTTCTCTTTTCCTTGTATAAGAAAAGAGGGTTGAAGAAGAAAACTTAGAAGACTTCACCCTCTCTAAAAGTCAAACATTTTGGATCATCTGCTTTAGAATTAGCCATATTCTGAAATTTTTCTCTTAATTGCCTTTATTACCCTTGTATCAACAAGTTGATCCATAGGATGAAACTTTGGTAATATAAAATATTTTCAAAGTAATTAGAAGTAATTAATAATAGCAGCTTATAAGGCACTATTTTAATAACTTTTATATTTGATATATACTGTATAGCTATAATATTATGTGTCAATCTTAAAACCATCCTAAAAGGTAGGGTTTTAAGCCTATTATTAGTGCTGCTTTATAAAAACAAGAAAGAGATTATATGGCTTTCTTTTTTTTTTTTTTTTGGTTTTTCTCCGGTACCGGGAACTGAACTCACGACCTTGCGCTTGCCAGGCAGGCGCTTTGCCGCTGAGCTAAATGCCCAGCCCCTATATGGCTTTCAAAGTCAATAGCCGCTAAGTGGGCAACCAAAGATTTTGAGGTTCTAATGGTAATGTTGTTACATGCTATAGTTTTCCTTAAGGTAACAAAACATTCAGAGTAAGCAAAGATGTATTATTGTGGATGGAGTTAACATACATCATAAATGGCAGAAAGGAAAGAACAATGAACCTAAACTCAGAAGAAGTAAATTTAGCCTTGTCTCTTCCCTTTTCTCCCTGTTACCTTGAAGAATCTACCACCTTCTCACACTCCACTTGTAAAGTACAGAAATAGTCTGATCAGTGGTCCTCACAATGTGGTGCCCAGACCTGCAACATCAATATTACATGGGAACATGTTAGCAATGCAAGTTCTTGGGATCAATTCAATTAAGTTCTTAATTCTTGGGCGGGCCCCAGACCTAGTGAATTATTACTTCTGGGCAGAGTACAGCAATCTGTGTTTTTGCAAGCCCTCTAAGTGATCCTGATGCTAATGCTTGAGTCCGCTGGGAGAAGTGACCATGATATTAGCTTCTGATTCTCATGAGTCCATCTATGGTTATCTGGTTTCAGGTCGCTCAATTTCAAAGTGATGTGATTTCACTATATTTAAATTCTTTCCTGACTCCTCTTGCTAGAAGATAAGACACCTAAAACTGGCCTGCTGGAATGTTGTTGCCTAAGACTTCATCAGAGAACTATGGGATAGGAAAACAGAAAGGAGTCAACAATCTAAAAAGAAGTGATGTTACTCTGAATGCTTTGTTACCTTAAGGAAAAGTATGACGTCTAACTCCATGGTCAGAGCTTCTGTTTTTAATCCAGTAGCACATATCACATGGGAGTTTAACAAATCCCTAAGAAAGTGACATCCAAGCTGTGACTAGCAGCCTGGAAGAAGGGGCCTATGTTTGCTTCCATGTTCCCAGCTGGGCCCAAGTCAGACCTGCTTATCTCCTTGAGTCAGGCATTCCCAAATAGAATGTTGGCTTCATCTCTTAATTTGACACTCCCATTACCATAGGTTTACTTGGCAGATAAGCACAACTCCCTTAAAGTCAGATGTCTGGACCACTCAATACAAATAATCCCAGGGTTACTAATGAACACCAAATTTAACAAGACCTTTGCCTTGTCTTCCAGTGATCCCCTGCACATCAACAATGGTAGAGGAAGCCCTCTGAGCTTCCAGACCAAACACAAACCCTCCTGTAATAGCACAACACCAGGTGACCTCACACCTTGATGTTCAAGACTAAAAACAGCAAGAGAGCAAAGACAGATGTCTCTGCTACTCCACAATCATAAACTATTGTTTGATGATTTTCTTAAAGGATACAGTGAGAAAAATCAAAGGGACAAGTGGAAATTCTATCAGTTACAAAAATTTCTGGAATAAAATAAGAACTTAAGAAGGGATAATGCATTGTCAGAAAAATGGCTGTATAACAAACTTGTTCATAGTTTTGGTTATGAAGCTGGTGGGTCCCTTCTTTAAGCCCAAGGAAATTTAAGATACAGGTGGCATAACTTTACTTTCCTGTTTTATGTAACAGAAAATTATAAACATTTATTCTACACCATCTCAGAGGCTAACAATTTTTTATTTGGCAATAATAAATATGAGAAGGGCTGAAATTTTTTATAAAGCACTTCCCAGTGCAAGTTTACTTAAGTTGATATAGTTGCAGATATTTTGCATTCTTTTATTAAATATAATCTAGGCACAATTTCCAGCTCTGGACACCTGTTATGATTTATGTAAGGATGTCCCCTCAAAGCCTCATGCACCCATAAATGGGGCTTTGGGAGGTGACTGGATCATGAACATGTGATACTCATCACTGGATTAATTCACTGATGGGTTCATAGCTGGGTATAATGTTGGGAGATGAAGGCTGTTGGGAAGAGGCAGAATACTATGAGGGTGACCTGGAGTGATGTGTATATATCCCTCCTCATCAAGAGAAACTGGTTTAGGGGAGTAGAAAAAAGAAGGAAGAGAAAAGCAAAAGGAAATATATACATATATATATACATATATAATATTTAAGAGGTATGCTGCCAATTTCTCTCACTGAACAGATAGGTTTGTGCTAATGTCTAGACAATTAAATACCGATATCTCATATTCTGAGTAACTAATTTAAAGATAACAATGCCCAATGTATTAACCACTGTTACTCTCTTATCATATTGTTTTGGAATTTTGTTCTTATGTTTATGTATTTTTTGTGTTTTTGTTTCTTTTTCCTTAAAATAAAAAATGAAATAAAATAAAATATAATATATCCCTCCTCATCCCTTGACCCCATTCTGCTTCCTGTCTGCCATACCATGAACTACTTCTTCTCTCTCAGGCCCCTCTGCTATGCCATCTTGCTTTGGAACCAGCTGACTGAAACTTCTAAAAACTCTGAAGTAAAATAAACCTTTCTTCTCTAAAATGGTGGGTGTTGGGTATTATATTCTAACAACGAGATAGTACCTTAAGACAATACCTAGATTCTATGATGACCTCACAAAGAAGTTGATTTGACATTTTGGAATTTCTCTGGACTGCAATACATAATCTATGATGTAGATATTATTGATTTTCCTATCATATATAGAGAGAAACTGAGACACAGAAAGGTTAACTCAGTCAGGGGGAGACTCAGTGAGCTGTCTGGGTCCCCAAATTCTCTGGCTATGTCCCCTGCCACCATCTTAGCAATGAACCTCAATCCCCAGAAACCTAGAGAGATTTGAAAATGACAAAAAGAAGAAGCAAAATGCAATCTCAGCCAAACACTCCACCCAGACCAAGTCCAGGAAACAGCAACATGGAGGAACATGGAAGTCACACACCTGAAATCTCTGAAATGATAGCAACTGAAGTAAAGAACCAACTACATCAGGTTATAGAGGAAATCAGATCAGAAACAATTGCTCAGGTAAAAAAAGAAATGACAACCATAATGAAAGAATTGCTTGGCATATCAAAATAAGATATAGATTAAAAAGTAGAGGAGCATAGAAAAATGACGGAAACCTTGAATTAACAGTATAGGAAAGAATTAGAATGCATGAAATAGATTCAAAGAGACATTCAGGAAATTAAAAATTCCATTAAAAACTGGAAGAACCACTTGAATGAAATGGAAGATAGACCCTCAGACCTTGAAGATAGTGATGCACCAAGTGATCATGAAAGAAAAGGTCTCTAAAAAATAACAAAGGAACATCAAATAACAATTCAACAGCCACAAAATGAGGCAAAGAAAAATAATATAAGGCTGATAGGTGTCAATGAAAGAGCAGGAGACAACATGAATGACATAAAAAGACTATTAGCAGCAGTAATAGCAAAATTTCCCAAGCATGGCACAAGAAACTTATATACACAGAAGTGAGGCATATAGAAGCCCAATTAACAATAACCAAAATAAATCTATACCCAGACACATAATAATAAAGATCCCAGAAACTGAGCAAAAGAAACAGATATTAAAAGCTGTTAGAGAAAAGAAACGGAATACCTATGAAAGAAAGCCCATCAGAATCATGGCATACTTCTCAACACAGACCATCAAGTCAAGAAGAGTGAAGTATTTCAGGTTCTGAAAGAAAACAACTTCCAACCCAGATTGCTGTACTTTATAAAGCTATCTTTCAAAATTGATGGAGAGGGGTTGGGGATTTAGCTCAGTGGCACAGCGCCTGCCTGGCAAGCATGAGGTCATGAGTTCAATTCCCCGTACCAGAAAACAAACAAACAAACAAACAAAAAAGACTCAAAATTGATGGAGAAATAAGATACTTCCATAGCAAAGATCAACTGAAAAAATGCATGAACACCAAACTAATCCTACAAAGAGTACTGAAAGATATTCTACAAAGAGATAAAAATAACCACAATCTCAAGACCAACAATAGAAAAGAACTACCAAGCAAGGTAAGCAGTTAAACAGAGAGGGAAAGTACAGAACCAACAGTGGGAAAATAACATGACAAGGGTAAGTCAATACATATCATTAATAAGCATTAATGTAAATGGCCTCAATTCAGAGTGGCAGAGTGGACCAAGAAACAAAATCCAACAATATGCTGCATACAAGAAATGCATTTAACTCAAGGAAATCCATAGATTGAAAGCCAAAGGATGGAAAACAATACTCCATGTGACAGGAACCCAGAAAAAAGTATGAGTAGCTATTTTGTTTGTAGACAAGGTGAACAAACCAACAATGATCAAAAGAGATAAAGAAGGTCTCTATTGGGGCTGGGAATTTAGCTCAGTGGCACAGCGCCTGCCTGGCAAGCGCAACATCATGAGTTCGATTCCTGGTACCAGAAAAAAAAAAAAAAAGAAGGTCACTATATTCTTGTTAAGAGAAAACTGCAAGAGGAAGAGATAACAATCATAAATATATAATGTACCAAATGTAGGAGCACCCAATTACATAAAGCAAATTTTAACAGACTTGAAAAATCAAATAAGTAATAATATAATTATAACAGGGGACTTTTACACCCCATTGTCACAAAGAAATAGATCAACTAGACAAAAAAATCAGCAAAGAAATAACAGAACTAAACCAAATGTGTGAATAAATGGACTTAGTAGACCTTTACAGAGTATTCCACCCAACAACATTAGAATACACATTCTTCTCAGCTGCCCAGGGGACATTCTCTAAAATAGACCACACGCTA
>NW_004955425.1:26221372-26246835 GCF_000276665.1 Chinchilla lanigera | reverse complement strand
CTCATGGATACGAAGAACCAACATTGTGAAAATGGCCACTTTCCCAAAATTGTTATACAGATTCAATGCAATTCTGATGAAAATACCATTGATATACTTCACAGACTTAGAGAAAACATTCATAAAATTGATCTGGAACCAGAAGAGACCCAGAATAGCAAAAGTAATCCTGGGCAACAAAGGCAAGGTAGGAGGTATCGCAATCCCCGATTTGAAATTATACTACAAAGCTACTGTGATAAAATCACAGTAGTATTGGAAAAAAAAAAAACAGACCTGATGATCAATGGAACAGACTAGAAGATGCAGACACAACCACAAAGACATTCAGCCACCTTATCCTTGACAAAGGGGTCAAACATGTTCACTGGAAGAAAGATAGCCTCTTTAACAAATGGTTCTGGAAAAACTGGCTTTCCACATGTCAAAGACTGAAACTACACCCAAACCTATCACCATGGACCAAAATAAAGTCAAAATGGCTTTAATATTGAAACATTAAAACAGAAACACTAGATCTAATGGAAGAGAAAGTAGGTGGCAGTCTTGAAGACACAGGGGTAGGTAGAGAGTTCATGAACAAAAACCAAACCATGGAAAACACTTCAAAGAATCAACAAATGGGATCTCATCTTATTGAAAAGTTTTTGCACATTAAAAGGAGGTATCACAATCCCCAATTTGAAATTATACTACAAAGCTACTGTGGTGAAATCAGCATAGTATTAGCAAAAAAGAAATCACCAACAGGGTGAAAAGAAAATCTATGAATTGGGAAAAAATTTTATCCAACTGTCCCTCAGACAAAGGACTCCTGTCTAGAACATATAAAGAATTTTTTAAAAATCAGACCTCCAAAATGCAAAGACCCAATATAAAAATGGGCATCTGAGATGAATACACACTTCTCACATCAAGAAATACAAATGGCAAATAAATACATGAAAAAATGTTCAACATCATTAGTCATTTTAGAAATACAAATTAAAACAACACAGATTCCATCTCACCCCAGAAAGAATGGCTGTCATCAAGAAATCAATCCATAGTAAATACTGGAGTAGCTGTGGGGAAAAAGGAACTCTTCTCCACTGTTGATGGGAATGTAGACTGGTGCAACCACTGTGGAAATAAGTCTGGAGATTCCTCAGTAAACTAGGATTAGAGGTCCCATTCAACACAGATATTCCTCTCCTGGGTATTTTCAGTTCCAGAAGAACTGAAAACATCATACCACAGCGATATATGTGCACCCATGTTTATAGCAGCACAATTTGTAATAGCTAAATCTTGGAAACAACACAAATGTCCATCAACTGAGGAATGGATAAAAAAGATGTGGTATTTTTATACAGTGGAGTATTGCTCAGCTATAAAGAAAGATAAACTAGAGGCTATTATAGGTAAATGGATGCAACTAGAGATCATACTCATGAGTGAAATAAATCATATTTCACATGTTAAGCATCATATTTCCTCCCTACTATAAAACCTGAAAGAGTAAATTAAATCTGAAAGGTACAATAGATATTGTGAAAGGGAAAAGAAACTGCTCAAATGGGAAGGAGCAACTGGGATGAAGGAAGGGAGAGGAAAAAGCAAGAAGGAAAAGGAAAAATATATATATAAATATGTATACATGGGATAGCTTGGAAAATTGTACTACTAATATCTGTTGGCTTATTGAAAGGAACTGTTAATGTGTAATTGTTTGATCAATCTTGCATGCCTATATCTGGTTATATGTGCAATCATTTTGAAGATGACATTAGGTAATATAAGGGCCATTGTTAATATCCTAACACCATGTTTTGAACTTCTGTACCATTTTTATTGTTCTCTATGCTGTTTTCTTTATGCATTTGTTTTTGTTATTTTGGGCTTTTTTAAATGAAAAACAAAATTTATATGTATATATAAGGATAGCTGTAATAGGTGTATTGCTGATGTCTGTGGTTTATTGAAAGGAATAGTCAACACTTAAAATTTTCTTTTTTTCTTGACCAATTTTGCACCCTTGAATCTGGTAATCAGAATGACTGATCTGAAAACAACAATATGCAGTTTAAGAACCACTGTTGAACTCCTACTGTTATAGGCAGCTGAGTTAGACAGAAATGTCACAGGCAGTCAAACAGGGCCAGGCCCTTGAAGGAGCCAATATGGAAGACAAGATACCAATGCACCCACATACCTCCCTAGGGATGGACATCAGGGATTGATATTCTAAATAGGTAGCAATCACCTTGAAAAAGCCAGAGTCACTAGCCCGACCCCCTATAGGAAAAGCCCCTGTATATTCATACCTGCTTACTAAGTGACTTGCTTCCCCATTTGATCCTGATTTAATCAATTTTACCTGAACAATTCTTATAGGCTGACCATAGTTTTGTCCCACCTCATGCCCATTTTGCGATTTCCCATTTTTCCCCCCACCTTGGGCCCACCTCATCTCAGGGTTTTGCTCTATAAAATCCCTGGAAAAGACAGGTTCCCTGGGCAACCCACTCGGGCCCCCTTCTGTCCCTCTCTTGGACAGAAGCTTTCTTTCCCCCAATAAATATATTCTGCTTATAAACTCCGTTGTTCATAAAATTCATTCTTCAGTTTTAGAGAACATGAACTCTTTCCAGATATCTTTCAGTCTGGGTTTTTCTTTCCCCTGTATCACTACCATCTTGTATGGTGAAGCTCTACATCATTTCCAATGTTTTTTTTTTTTTTTTATTGTTATGGTCTTTGATTGTTTGATCAATCTTACGTTCTTATGTCTGCTGGACTGAGCAATTTTGTTGAAGATAATAGTATGTAATGTAGTAACCACTGTTAATTCCTATCATTTTGTTCTGAGGTCATGTATCGTTTTTTTTTTGTGTGTGTGTGTGTTGTTTTGATTTTGTCTTCATTGTTGTTTTGTTAGTTTTTTTAATTTTTAAAATAAAAAAAGAAAGGTTAACCCACTCAGTTACAAAACTAGTCAGTAGAGGAGTTGGTATTAAACCTAGGCTACCCATCTCCAAAGTTCATGCTCCTAGATGGTCATGTTATTCTTGCTTTATGTATTCCAAGAATCACCTAGGAATATTTTTGATGGCAAGTAACAGAAAACCCAACTAAGAGCACCTCTTAAATTTGGAAATATTTTTTCATTTAGCAGTGATTGTGGAAATAAGCATTGGCCTTGTTGTCAGTGCCCTTAGGAACCTTCCAACATCTCAGCATCCTGGTGCTTAACTCCCTGTAGCCCCTGCTTTTCCAGATATCACCTCCCCATTCCAGGGAGAGAGAAAAGGAAGAAGGAAAATGCTTCTAGAAGGTAATTTGTTTTTCCATGTAGGAAACTAAGCTAATCTCAATATACTACTCCCTACATCTCACTAGCCAGAACAGGATCACATGCTCATTCTTCAACCACCCAAAGGTTTAGCAAAATGAGACTATCATGACTAGTTTAGACTAATCATGAGTGAGAAGGGGGCTGGAACCAATGGCACCTGAATAAATTGGACTTTTTTTTATAAAATGGAAATAGGCAATATTCAAAGCTAGGTCCAAGGAGGTGAAAGGACCTCATAACCCAGATCACAACCTCATATGTACAGTAAGTCTCCGACTTACAAACAAGCTCTGTTCCCAGGAGAACATTCATAAATTGGATTCATTCATAATCTGACAAAGTGAACCCTACACAGTATACTTGTGAGAGTTCACAACGTGAATGTTCATAGCTGCTGTATAGTGTATTAGGGTTTTTTATAGCCAGGAACAGTGGCAGAGGGAATATAGTGAGACAATAGGCATGTCCAGACTTGTTCCATCCCTGTCTGCCCCTCTTCCACCTCTCCTTTTCTTCCCAGTGAAAACGAAACTGGACTTTGACCTCTTAGTGCCAAAATCTGATCATTCATCTGGGCTGAGAGGAAACGCGGGTGAGGGTTTATGTCCTAGTGAGACAGGGGATTAGGGCTGGCTGCAGAAGGTATGACCTGTCAATAGCAAAATCCTAGGACATGTGCACAGACCAGTTCCCAAAGCCCTGCATGCAGGCTTCTTGTGAGAACTCAAGCAGGTTTTCCATTGGATGGCCCAGACCTGACAGCCTGAGAAGAGGGTGATATAAAAAGGACTGTCCACATTGAGTTTTTGCCTCTTGCATGGGAGCCTACCCTCATGCTGTAGGGTGCATTTCCTTTCCTACTTTTACGTGCCCTAAACTCACTCTGCAAAGCCTGTTTATTTTCCTACTTTTTCTTTTTGAGATAGGGTCTTGCTGTATAATTCAAGTTGGCCTTGGACTCACTATGTAGCCCAAGGTGGCCTTGAATTCACACCAACCCTCCTGCCTCAGCCTCCTGAGTGCTAAGATTACAGGCGTGTGCCACCGCACTCAGCGTATTTTGCTACTTTTAATAAAACTTTGCTACCATTTGCACGGCTCTTGACCAAGTCTTTGGGCAGGACAGAAAGAACCTAGAAACCACCTCCCGGAGACTCCAGACCCTAAAACCCAGCTACACTAGGCCTGAGATTTGGAGGAACCCCTGTCTCTAAAGGGAAAAAACTTTGAAACTTCTAAACTTTTAAAGTTCCATTCATGGTGCTGGTTACAACTCCCCCTCACTTTAGTCCCATCCCACGTCTTGAAGGCCTTGATGTGCTGCATCATCCGGTGGGCTGTCTAACATCCAACTGGCACAGAGAGTCCATCAAAAGTAGCTGGAGCACAGGCAAAGGAAAACAGCTGAGTGAGCCTGAAAAGGTATCACTAAAGACTGTGAGACCTAATGCAAAGGACAGCCAACATCAGGAACCATCTAACAAGCTAGGAAGGCTTTTTGCTTTTATGCAACCATGCAGACCCCTCTTTCATAACTGTTGAGAGAGCTGACACAGATGACTCTTAGATGCCCACAAGCTCCCCCCTGCTCCCAGAATGCATCTTCTTCTCTTCTGAAGGCACTGTCAATGCACCATCTTCAGCCTTGCCCCTGTAGCTTCGCCCAGTGACAGGCAGAACACGTCCCACATTGGAGAGGATGAGACAGATGATTGGAATGTCATAAAACCCTTCTTGCCCATTTTGATCAATATCAGGGATGTAGAAAGAGTGAGTCCAGGCCGAGTTTATTTAGAGTAAATGGAAGAAAGCCAGTCAGGAAGAGGAAGGAGCACGGGTGATGCTGAGGTGCCTACTGCACTCCTCTTCTTTGAATTTTTGGTTGCTCTTTATTGTTCAGTCCCGAGTGTAATTGTCCTGTGGGAAAGCAAGGTACTAAGAAGAGGGAGTAAGTTAAAAGACATAATCTCTATATAATGATCAATCGCATAAAGGCTTCATTTGAGAAAAGCAGTTGCACAGCCAATTTTAAATAAGGAATGAGAGAACTTAAGTCATATGTGGCTGAGTTGGCCAATGGCTGTCAAGAGAATCCAAGAGCATCACCTTGGCTATGAGTACCAGCAGTGGAAAAGAAAACGCTATCCTGAGACCATCAAATGACCCTGCAGTAGAATCCCTTGACTGTAAAGTGACAGAAAGCACAAGATTTAGGTACATGCTTAAAAATAGAGTGCATGATTAGTATTTCTGAGGCAGTAGGCACACAGGATTCACTAACACTCATGTGTAATTATAATGCAAATGTCTCCAGATCTCACCTGCCACCTGGTATCGATAGAATCATGCAAGAGTAATGACTCCAGTGTCATGGGCACAAGTCTCAACCAGCCCCTAAGATTCCCCTGCTGGGTATTTCTGGGAGTCCCCACGGACTCCTCGTGTGTGCACAGAAACAAGTTCCAACCCACTGGGATTGTGCTGCTCTAGATTGCCATGGCCTGCATAATGCCTGGAGCAGAAAAGGAACCACAGCCTCCTTCTTTTGCACCCCTACTTCCAGAAGGGAAACAGAGCTGCTTACATCTTCTCAGTCCCTTCTCTCTTGCAAAAAGGTGCTTTTCCATCTGGGACACATAGTCAAGTGGTAGTGACTGTGATAAGCTCAGTATCTCTTCTTTTTGCCAAATGTTCCAGCCGGTTGTTGCATCAGCTCATCTTGCCTGGCTCTTTCTTCCCTTAGGACAACTGACTAAGCATCTGTGTTCTAAGAACCTATTCTTAGGAAATAACCAGAGACATGGCCAAACAGATGCATGAGGAATCAATTACAGAGCTCTTCATAATGGTTTTTTAAGAATCCTAAATTTTATCAGATCAGAAGGAGGCTGGTTAAATTAGTTATAGCATATTCATTTTGAAAAATAATATGCATCCATTTCAAATAGTGAGGTAGATTCACATTTATTAACATGGAAAGATATTCATGATATATTGCTGAGCCAGGGAAAGAGTATGATCTCATTTCTATAACAATATAAATTAACGCATGTGCTCACTTGAGTGTGTGTATGCTAATATGTATGCACACTCCCACAGAAACATAGAAGTTCTCTTTGGAGAGTCACTTAAGGATATTTTTGCTATATTCTTTATATCTCTCCAAACAGCACAAATTCTTTTTATAAGAAGCATGAGTTGCTTTCATAATCATACAAAGATAAAGTCATATCCATTTTGACATATAATTCTTTTAATAAAATAAGCTTTAGTACTGATGTATTCTTTAGGATAAAAGATTAAAGAGGTACAAAATCTCTACTTAGTGGTATATTTTGGTGTGATAAAGGTGTAATCAATTTGTGGAAATTCCTGGAGAATATGGAAGAAAATGAACCTTGATGGAAAGATGATTAGTACTATGCATCTCCCAAAAATACCACAAAGCTGGCCACCAGTGCAGTGCCCCCATCACTGCTGTTCCTGGAAGCCTCAGAAATTGCAATCTCTGGAATAAAAAAAAAATACATGAAGTGAAACAAAGCACAGGGTGGTGTATTTTGTGGCTGCCTTTGTAGCCTTGGCTACATTTTTTCAATTCTCTGCTTATCTTTTTCTAATTCACTTGTAAAATCTCAAAGATTAACAACACCTGCCATTTGTATCGCATATTTTTTTCTATGCTTGCTTGTCTTTCAACTATTTTTGTGTGGAATTTTATACTCCAAGGAAGTTTGTGTTGTTTGTGTGATCATGCATGACAATCTCTTCTATGAATCTCTGCCCTGGTTACCTTACGTGGTGTTACAGCTTGGATCTTAAGTGCCCACCAAATGCCATTATTTAAAGGCTGGGTCACGAGCCCCTGCAGGGAGATGACCCAACCTATTTGAAGGTGTAGTTTACTAAGAGGAAGTGAGGTCACTGTCAGCATGTTCTGCCAGCCACTCTTCCTCCTCTCTGCTTCATAGCCACCAGGAGGTTAGCAGCTTTGTTCCACCACCCAGTCTCCACCATGATATTCTGCCTCACCACAAGCGCAAAGCACAGTATCACTTCTGATACTGTGAGCAAAAATAAATCTCTCCTCAAGTTGATTTCTTTCAGAAATTTTGTGATAGCAACGGAAAGCTAACATACTTGGAAGTGCATTTTCTACCTACAGCCACCAAAGTTTATTCTTTCATAATTTATTTAATGTCTACATTTTCATGTTATAATATAAATACACCATAATATAAAATCTGTATTGTGGCATATATGAGCTAGTCATATAAATGGTTTGTCCCAGTTGGTAGGTCACTTGTCCTAGCACCATTTATAAACTATCCAACCTTCCCACTGACTGGAAATAAAATCTTTATCATCTACCAAAACAAAACAAATCCACAAGGCTACACATGTACAAAGACTTGGGTACGTTCTAGACTTCCATTGTTCTGTTCCATTTGTCTGTGTGCATATTCTTGGGCTGATACTATACAATTATAAGCATTATAGTTTTAAGATGTTTTATTTGTTAAGGAAAAAGCTTCCTCATCGCTGTTCTTTTTAAAAAATACATTAACTATTCTTAAATCATTCTTCTCCATTATTTAGAATTTTTTTTCATTCTACATGAATCTCCATTAAGATTTTTGCTGGAATATATTAAGCTTGTTTATTAAGCGATAGAAAAAGAATCTAATATTTCCATAGAAAACCTCTTTTTCAGTCTGTCAGTAAGCCTGTAAGTTTCTGCACATTTGCCCCCGGTGTTTCTTGGTAAGCTGTGAAACGTCACCTTCCTTTGCCCCTCCCTCTGTCCTCTTGGGTCACAAGCAGATGCTGGAATCTCCTTATCGGATCTACAGTTGCAAGACAGGTTTGCTTATCTCAGCTCTCAGGCAAAAGTTCTCCACTTCCCACAGACTTTCCTTCTGTCTTGTGGACATGGCACCTTCCTCTGGCCTCACTATCTGGGTTTCTGGTTTCAGAAAAACAATTTCATCTTCCTTCCAAACTCCCAGAATTCACATTCTACTACTGACACTGTGTGCATTTTATTTTTCAACATAAATTATCACAAACTTAGCAACTTAAAACAACACACCTTTATTTTCTTGCAGCTTCTGTGGGTCTGAAGTCTGGGAATGGTTTAGCTGGTTCCTACTCAGGGTCTTACAGTCAAAGTGCTGGGGCTGGGTGGTGGAATTCCACTTGCTTCCTTGATTATTGCTGCCTTTAGCACCTAGAGGCCCTCAGCTCCATGCACATTGCCCTCTCAGGTCCACTCACAGCATTGTGGCTTACTTCTTCAGGCCCAGCAGGAGACGCTGTCATCGCAGTCCCCTGGGAAAGAATTGCAGGAGTGGCATCCATCACCTGCACCATCCGCTGTTGTCTAGAGCAGCCACTGTTCCCACCTGCCCCCTCAGGGGTTACTTTAGAGTCTATCTACAACACTCACAGGTTTCCGACAATTACCAGCACCCCACTACCTCCTGGTCACTTCTTTTCTGAGATTTGTGGTCTTGGCCTAAAGTTGTAAAGACAGCAGATGAGAAGGGATGAGGAGAGGGTAGGGGGTGGAAAGAGAGGCGCTGTTCCCCCCAACAGGACTGAGACAATGGGTCTTGGAGGCAGGGGAGGCAAGAGAAATCTTACTGGTTATTCTTAGTCTGCTTCATCCACCTTTGAATTATTGTCATTGCCTTCATAATTCTGGAATTTGGTACTTAGTCATTATTCAGTGTTATACATTTTATCTTTTTTTTACTGTATGTATGCATGTCAGAAATTTAGGGAAATTTGTTAGCCCCCTGATGCTTTGACCAGAGTCTTCACCAACCCAATTTTTTCTTTGGTCTGTTTTTTTGAGACAGGGTCTCACTATGCAGTTCAGACTGGCCTTGAGCTCACTTTGTAGCGCAGGCTGGTCTCGAACTCCCAATGATCCTCCTGCCTCAGCCTCCCAAGTGCTGGGATTATAGGCATGCGCCACCACGCCTGGCAGCCAAGCCAAATTTTGACAGCTTTCACCTTTTGTCTCCTTAAGAGGATACCACTGTGTGGTTTCAGGATCTTTTCAAGTAAAGCTTAGCATAAGACAGTCTGTAGGAACCTTCTTGAGTCCATGGTGGTACCGCAAGGAAACCAAAGAGACATGCGTGAGTATCTGACACATGTTGCATTACTGTTGGCCATTTCATCCTCACAGTATGCTAGAGATATAGTCACTTTCCTGTTGTCACGCAGTCAGTGACAACGCTTGACTCAAATCACACTTTGCCTGGCTCTGAAGCTCTGAGTCATGCAGGACTCTCGAGAGACATCTAAACTATGTAGACATTTAGTAATTGTCAACAAGTTTCTTCCGTCCTTAACTCTTAATTCAGTCTGCCATTTCATAACTCTAGGGTATTGATAAGCCACAGTTCTGTGAAATGGAGTCTTTACCTCTCAGTACGGGGAGGTTTCTGTTTGCATGGTCACCCCACCTCAGAATCAGAGAGGCAAAGTAAATATACGATGTAAGGCAAAAGCCACACTGGTTATTCTCATCATTTTCATGGTGAAAATGAACAATGTTCCTGTTGCTGTGATATCACCACATTTCCTTTCCCTCATAAGTTTTTAAATCTGGAAAACATAGCAAGTAAAGTCAATGCTTCAGGGAGCTTATAGAAAGCAACTGTCAAACTTGCATTTTCTATTCAGCCACAGTTTTTATACCTTTGTCTTGGGCCTCTCCTTGAAGCAAGCCACACAAAACTGGGGTAGAAAAAAATCATAGGTAGACGCCTGCCTCAAAACCTCTTATAAAAGTCTTTAGGAGTCATTACAACCACTTGGGGAATGTCTAGGTCTATTCAGGATACTGTAACAAAATACTGCAGACTGAGTGGCTTATAAACAACAAATATTTATTTCTCACAGTCTGAAGGCTGGCAAGTCCAAGACCAAGACACCAAATTTCAGATCTGGTGAGAGGGCTGCCTCCCAGCTCACAGACGGCACCTTCTGGCTATGTCCTCACATGAGGGGAAGGGCAGACAAGCTCCCCTGGGCCTGTTTTATAAGAACACTAATCCCATTCATAAAGGCTCCATCCTCACAACCCAATCATGTCCTAAAAAAGCTGCTACCTCCTAATACTACCATCACTTTAGGGATTAGGATTTCAACACATGGATTTGTCCAGGGTTTGAATGGGGCACCAACATTCAGGCCATAGCTGAGGAGGCCAGAGGGGCCAGGGTCAGGATGCCTGGGTAGGACGGCTGGGCTGTGTGCCCACTGGATGCCTCAGTCGGGAGATTATGAGGCAGGAGGCGGGACTATGACATACACACTGCAGGGATAAGTTCTTAAACAGCAAATGACACAAATTCAGGGAAATATCTTACAAAACAAGAGACCACACAAGCCAGCTCCAAGTAGAGGCAGAGATTCACCACATGCACCCAACCCAATGATAATGTTCAGTTGCTGCTGACCGAAAGCCCTGCCCCCAACTGGCTGAGCTACATGCCTGCCTTCTAACTAGGTGCAAGTAACCACCGAAACCCATCCCAGCACATTCCTAACAAGTGTAGATCATCAAAGGTCAATTTCTCATGCATGGTAGCCTCAGTAAGCACACAGTTTAAGCTTGCTTGGTCCATTCCTCAGCAATCACGAACAAGCCACAAAATCTTGCCAATTATCAGCTTCCTTTAATGCAGTAGTTCTCAAAATCTGGTGCCCTGGCCACCAACAGAAGTACAATATCTTGTGGGAACGTCTTAGAAATGTAAATTCTTGGGCTCCACCCTGGACCTATTGATTCACAAAGCCTGGTATAGAACAAAAGGATCTGTTTTAACAAGCCCTCCAGGAAATTCTGCTGCACACTAATGTGAGAAGCAGTGCTCCCATGCCTCCTGGAAGTGTGAGAGTTAAATGCAGTAATTGATGTCTTGCTATTTTGCTCGTATGTAGTAAAAATGAACCCAAGGGGGACTGGTCGTGGAGAAGTGATGGCAATATACTAGAAAGTTTTCCTTGGCTTTTATAATATCATAGATTATTTTTCCTAACCAAGAGGAGTACAGAACCTGGTATGGTAGTACAGGCCTGTAATCCCAGTACTCTGGAACCTGCCACAAGTGGATCACAATTTCAAGCCCAACCTGGGCAAGTTAGTGATTTAGCAAGAACCATGTCTCAAATTTAAAAAGAAAAATTAAAAGGGGAAGTGGCTGAGGATGTGGCCCAGCATGAAAAGCCTAGGTTCAATCTCCAGTATCGCAAGAAAAATATAAGAGGAGAGGAAACAGCAGGAACAGAACCATAACCTTCCACAGGACTGAAAAGGCTCAGGGTTGGCTGCTGCCAGCATCAAGAACCTTTTTGCTGCATTCCAGGAAGGTTTAAAATGAGCACGTGTGGCCACAACTATCTCCTCAGGTGCACTCCCAGCTTCCTGAGTTCTCAGCTTCCAGAGGTCATCCTGCTTCCCGTACCCCAGAGATGCAGCTCCCTTCCCATCACTCTATCTCAGCCCCAGTCAGCCCCTATCTAATTAAAGAGTTGCTAGTTTTTCATCTCTGTGGCTTTTGTGCATTTTAATACCCCTGTGGCTGCTTCTAGCCACTCTGCTTACTGCCAAAGTGGTCCAAATGATCTCTCCAGGTAGCAATGATTGTTATTTGTCAGATTTGCATGGGATTCAAATGGTCTACGTTGGCCCTAGTTCTGATCTGACCTCTATGTTGTCTAAACCCACATTCTTCTTCTCATAGGAAAACCAGTTATATAGAATTGAGGCCCACCTGAAAGGCCTCCATTAACATAACCACCCCTTTAAAGGCCCTCTGTCCAAATAACATCACGTTTTGGGGTACTTGGTATTGGAGCTTCAATATATAAATTTGGGGAAGACACAACTCAGCCCCCATAACACAATCTTTCTTTCATTGATATTAGAACTTAATTTCAAAAGTATTTGCATATGCAACTGTGACGATAGCAAACTTTGGTTTGTTATGTAACTTTTCACAGCTTTGTGTCTTATTTCATCATTAGATAACCCTTATATGAAGTAACTTAATAATGAACTTCATAAAGTACACTTAAAAGAGACAGAAATTTTAAAGACAGAAAGAACCTCTGAGATACCTCTTCCACTGGTTTTAAAACCATTTTAAGATGCAGAACCATTTAACAAACATCAACAAGGAACTGATGTTAAAATAACCATCACTCTGATTCTCCAATATGGCTGATAAGGGAGCTCCAGAAGGTAGGAGCCCCCCCCCTATATAAAACATGACTTGAAAACCACTGATCCAATCCACATTCCTCAGTTTGTGTGTGAGAAATCCAAGGCTCATCCTCAGGTCCAAGGCCATACAGAGCTGGCAGCAAATATCATCTCTTGCCTCCCATGGCTCCTTCTCTGCGTGATTCCAACAAGGGAGTGACATCCACACACCTGGAGAAGGTGGGTAAATAAGAGCAGTGGGATAGGGAAATCTTGACATTCTGCTAGTGGGAAAGCAGCCTGAGCTTAGGTCTATAATGGCTGAGTGAACCTAAGGATAAAGGGCTTGAGCCTCCGTTCTTCTTCCTACACAACACAAAAGAATTAGACTGTGTGGATTCTAACAGGCCTGGCAATGTTAAAACACTTGCTTTCCAGAATATTATGGTGCTTGTATTCATCCTTACTTTCACTCTATTGGTACAAAAGGAATCTACAACAACTTCCAGCTCCTGAAGGCCAACACCAGCACTGCACCACACAGAGCTCTCACCAGACAAGGGTGTCTATCCTCAGACCCTGCCTGCTGAGGCCACCTCAACATCCACACTCCAGCTTACTATCAGAGAAAAGAAAAGATGAAAATGATCTTTCCCGGAAGAGGTAGCACCGCATGGGCCACTCTTTTCTCAGTAATATAAACCGAGCATTTTGTACCAAAGGGAAAGTAGAAGCAGAAGGATGGGAGAATTGCTGTGCTGTTTGGGAACTGTAATTACAGAACTGCAAAGGAGAAATGGCAGGAATTCGTTCTCTGACCAGAATCCCAGTGACAATGAGCTTCTTACATCATGAGCTAGCCTGCCATTGACCATGCTAATGCTCATGAGTAATTAGAATTGTATTTTGAGCAAAAATCTCTGACCCAACCATCTAAACTTTGGTTACCACCAACAGCCATGTTCTCGTCTTCTTCCAGGCCATACAGCTGGACTAAATTTTCTAGCCTCCTTGAAATTACCCGGAGCCAGAGATCTGGGTTCTGGCCAGTGGAATGTGAGCCAGGTGTTGGGAGCCTCTTCCAGGCCTGGCCCATAGAAACATACCACGTAGAATCTTTGATCCTTCTTCTGCTGCTAGCTGAATAGCAAAGATTATGGGAATAAAGAGGAGGACAGGACCTAAGATAAGAAAGCCTGGGTCCCTGAAATGATAGGGTGGACACACTTCCACCTGATCCTTACTAGCCTGTGATATGGGCTAGAAACAAATGTCTGTTCTGTTCATTCCCAGGGATTTGAGAGTCATGTGTTTCAGAAGTCAGCATTGTTTACTGTAATACAGGTATCTTTTGAAGTAAAATACAAGCCTACTTCTCCTGGGTTCATTTATCAGACTTGAAATACTTGAACATACCTCTCATCTAAGGTGATAGGATGATAGTTTGGATTTTCACCCCCAGTGCCTTCTTCTTGTGCCCTTCCCCAATTCAAGCAAGTCCCCAGTGTGCAATCGTGAGCAGGGATTTGCATGGCAGAAACCCCTGAGTCCCTTTCTGGCTAAAGTTTGCAAAAGCCCAAGCCTTTGGTAAATTAGAGCGGATTCCCAACATCAGAGCATTTGGGGCGAATTTCATCAATGGCACAGACAGGACTGAAGGAATTCAGTTTTCTCTATCCCCCAGGATGGAAAAATATTTCACAAGCCTAATGGTATTTCTCAAGTGTATTTCTACAGCAGGATTAAGCCTAAGAAGATCCACTATGTCTAATGAATTAACCTCTCTCCTACACATCTGGAGAGATGCTCTTTAACCTGAGGACAACTTTTTAAGAATATCTCTGAGAACCACGGTTTACATATGAAACCCCAGTTAAGAAAGCCTGGTGAGAGGGAAGGAAAGGGGAATAAAGAGTACGGAAGCTTCCCGACTAGCAAAGCGAGGTGGAGTGCACTGCATGCCAGTGACACGTGGTAAAGAAATCTGGCCTTGCTGAGCATGCAGAGCCAGGAAACAGCAAGAGCCAGGGAAGGAAGAGCCACCCAGCAAGTCATGGGCACCTCCTTCTAGCCAAGAAAGGAGCCATAACTTGCAGCATGGATTATTAAAGATTCTAAGGAGGAATCTAAGGAACATCTCTTTGAATGCAATTGAAGGATTTGTTAAAATGTCTGATTCTTTTCCATGCTCCCATCAGGTAAGGTATTCAGGGCCTCAAATGATCAAGCCACACACTGCAGAGCAATGCTTTCCGACTATGAAGTCCCAAGAGTAAGCAACATCTTCCCCAGGTTCAGTTTTCTCTCTGGGTCAACAGCTTCTCCAAGAGGCCAGCAGAGTCCTCCTTCCTGTGCAAACTCAACCTTCAGACCTTCTAGAAGACTTTGCCAGACCCTCAGTATACTCATGGCAGGCCGTGGTTCTCAAAACATCACTTGGTGTTTTGCCAAAGCAGTCTCCTTCCATAATGTAATCAGAGTCTGGAATGCTGCCGTGGAGGTCACCAGGAGGCCCCACTAGGTGCTCCTGAAGAAGGTACTTGCTCACTGAGTAGGATGCCAAAAATACTGTCGGGGGAAACCTTTATGGGGGAGGTGAAAAACAATAAATTTTAAAATTTACCACTTTTCTCAGGAAAAGCAAGCATTTAATAACTGTAACATGTCAAGTGTGGAAATGAAAGTATCTTTAATAAATGGTGCAAGTATGCCCAGCACAAATTCAATATGTAATTATATGTGTTACTTGAGAAAGATTCAAGACTGTTTTTAGCCTGAGGCTTTGCATTTTAGGAGGGAAGTGGGAAAACAGGAGATCAACCTAAGTTACTAAAGGTCCTTGAAGGAAGATTACAGGAATTGAAATGGTTTTATTCTGGAGATAAGAAAACTAAGCAAGGGCTAAAGAGCTGCTGTCAGATACCTTAAAGGTTAGTCCCAGGACAGGGGCCTGCTGGACTCAGCCCCCGGCCCTGCCCCGCTCAGAGCCCTTCAGCTCAGTACTGCCTGAGAGCATTGTGTTGAGTGCAAGGTGGGGTAAGATACGCTCCCGGCCCTCTCCTCCTGGGACCACAGACCAATTACCCACTGTGCTGGTCAACTCTCCACCTTTACAATGAAACATCTGGCCTAATCAACTTATTAAAAAAAGGATTTTTTTTGGCTAAAGATTTTGGAGATTTTGATCCATGCTGAATAGATCCCATTGCTTTGGGCCAGCAAGTAATGGCATAAATGTGTGGTAGAGGAAAACTCCTTATTTTATCATCAGAAAAAATAAGAGAATTAGGAATGAGGCCAAGGTCCCACATTCCCCTTCAAGGGCAAACCATCAGTGACCTAAAGACCTTCTACTACCTCTCAATAGGACCATCCTGAGAACCAAGCCCTCAACACATAGACCTCGGAGGACAGGCAGGATCCAGAGTACTGTGTGTATCCATCTCCTCATCTCCTCCACCAGCTTCCAACATTGCTGACTCCCCAAACCATTCTATGTAGCCTACACTGAGGTCCTGATAGGTCGATTCCCCACCAGGCTGCTCTTCCTCCTGCCCCATCCTACTTTGGTATCTGCATGGCTTCTGGCTTACAGCTTCCCACAGCTGTCTACAGGCTTCCCTGTCTTCCATGGCTCCCCATCCCCATCATCCACCCCTTTCCATGTCAGAACAGAGCATCTGTCTAAAACATATATTTGGTGCTATCACTCACCAGCACAAACATTCATGATGGACTTTCTGCAAGTTTAGAGTTTTTCTTAATAAAAAGTATTTTTTAAATACCTGCCTTAGGTCTTTTTTTATCCCAATCTTCTTAGCATCTCTAAGTGCCCTTAAGACTGCCCCTTCCAATATCTTCCCAATCCTCTGCCCCTACTCATATCCACCAAGTCCTGGGCTCCAGCATTATTAGACACCCCACTCACACTTTCTTGAACCTCTCCTGTCTCTCTGCATTCCTTTTGGCCAATTTATGTCTCCTCTATGTGGTAGAATCTGGGTCATCTTGCACAACCCAAGTCAAGTCACCTATTTTCTGCCTCCCATGCACCTAGGCAGAACTCATTACTCTCACCCATGGTTCCCACAGTGCTTGATCCTTAAATGGCACCTATGGAATTTGCTGTGTATATCTTTATCTTTTCCACTAGACCATTAACTTCTTTAGAAGTAGCACTTTTATCTTATTTATTTGGATTTTCTTCTAGTACTTATTGAAGTATCTGATATCTGATACATGATTCTTTGTTGAATCAAGAATAAGCTCCAAGCTCAGGCTGAAGAGAATTTGGTGGAACACAAGACTGGTTAGAGCCCCAGGTCCAGGTTGGGTAGAGTGCCTTGGGGAATCAGCAATATGGCTAACCTGATGGACGAGACAGGAAGACAGTGATGTGAGTGCTATAGTTTGGATCTTAAATGTCTCCCATGTATTGGAGCTTTGGTTCTGAGGGTGGTGTCCTGCCTGACTGAGAGCTTAGAGTTTTCAACTTGGTGCAAGAAGCAAAATTCCAGAATCCAATTAGAAGGAAATGAGTTATAACTGCCCCCAAGCACTTTTTACATTCCAGTGTCTGGATCAAAGCCGGTAGTTTCTGCTTTGTCTATCCATAAGGGTCACAACTGGAAGAAAACTCCTTCATTAGCCAGTCTGGCCACACCACAAACATGTGGGCTGGAAAGCAGAGACTGCCTAGTTCTTTTCAGGTTCCTATGGATACGCTCACTCCTTGACCCACTGGGATCCATGTGCGTGGGCAGCTGCTACTTCTGGACTGCAAATATGAAGCGAATAGGCAGGGAGAAGAGGAGGTGAGGAGAGAGAGCTGAGAAGGGGGAAGGCAAGAAAGAATTGAAAGAGAGCATATGGGTGTCTGTTCTTGCAGAAGCTAGAATATAATTGATAGCTTCTTGAAAAGCAAACATGGTTTTGAAAAATGTTCCCTTTGCTAAATATAAAATGTGAAAATCACCAGTGGAAGTTTCCGTTGCACAGCCAAAGTGGAGCTCCTGGATATATTTTGATCAGTAACTTCTAGATGTATCTTTCACAGCAAGAACCAGACAGCCAAGCCCTCTGCCATGTGCTTAACTAAGAAGCAAATCAGGCAATCAATCCATGAACATGTAATATGATGCCTTTTTCTCCCTTTTGCTCATTTCATTAATAAACATGTACATTTATATAATAATAATAATAACAATACCAATACTGTAAATGGCTGACTCTTCACAGCAGACAGGGGCTTTTACTTGGAGATTCACAGTAACCCAGCAAGGAAGGCAAATGACATATTGTTGGCTGGTTTTCCTGATAAAGAATATGAGATGTTAAGTAGAAAGTCTTTCCCCAGAGGCACTTGGCAGAGTTGGGCTCAAGACACAGCTCCAGGAATTCAACTTCTGCCAGTGTGGCCCTTGACCCATGGAGATGTATAAGTTTAGTTCTGTGCAGTTGCCCAGGCTCACTCTCCCACTCCCAGGAGCCACCAGATGCCCGGACACAACTGGATGCCTCCATTTTAATCACACATTGTCATCTTCTCAAATACAGTACCCATGACTGTGAGTGTGGTGATAGAACTTTACGGCTTATGAAGCACTTTCCCCTACCCCCATATCCTACCACCATAAGTTCCCCTTCCTAGCTATGAAGTGAACAGAAGAATCACTATTTTAATAGTTCAGATTAAGACCCGGAAGCTGAAGAGGTTGAGTAATGTGACCACTGTACACAACTAGAAAGTGGTGAACCAAGAACTAGTAAAACCTGAACCCCTAATCCTAAATCCAGCACTCTCACTAGTAAGGCTGCTCACTTCACTGCCATATCCCATCTCTACATAAAAAGCCCTGATAAGACAGCGAGAGTCCATTATATTTTTAACAGACAATAGTCAAAACATATGCCGAACTGTGGGTAAGGCAGTGGGGTCTTTCTCCTGGTTGAAAAAGTGGGGCTTCCTCCCCTAGGAACTCACTGCACTTGGAAAATGGCACAGCAAGAGAATATAATTCTCTACCGTGGTTGCATATTTAGTTATCTGTGCTTCCACGTACAAGTTCTTAATGCTGGGTCCATAGGCAGTTCATGAATCCTCTCCCAAAGGAGAAGGTCCATAGTTTTCCTCAGGTTCTCAAAAAAGTACAAAGAGGGTGAAAAGTGACTGCTCTGCCATGGAAGCTCATCAAATTTGGACTCCATAATGCTGCATGTGCCTGTCAAGGACCATGTGGTAGGCACACACATGCATGTGTGCAGGAGTGGGTGCATGTGGACATGGCACTATGGTTTTTTTTAATCAAGCTCTAATTCTGCAACTGACTGACTGTTTCATAAACTGGATGATACATCAGACAGGATGCAAACAACCTAGCAGAATTTTAGGGACAAATATTTGAAACTGTGAAGACCTTTTTGACTCTCCAGACCAGTCAGTAGGGCATGACAGATTCACCCTTGACATTGTTCTTCCAGCCTTCTTATCGCTGGCCACTGTGCAAAGAAGAGGATTTACATGTGACCAGTTTTAGCAGAGCAAATAGAGAAATGATAGGTATGTATTCCAGTCTTGGCTAGTTCTACGTTTTACATTTTATAGCTATTTCCCTGTCGGAATTATAAGTCTACCACACATAAACAACTAACTTAAAATGGAACATATCAGAAAATCACAACTCAGCAGAAATATAGCATTTTCTTGACAAATACCGCATAGCTATGCTATATGTGCACATTGTGGTTTTAAAAACTGTCCAAACTACAGAGTGATTTGGGATGTCAGTCTATCATCTGTGAGTGTGGGACCGATTTCAAGAAGATAATTAAAGTCAATTGTACCTGGTCTATGAAATCAAATACCATCCTCTTCTTGCTGGGTTTGGTAGATCAAAGATAATAAACCTGTCATGAACCAAGACAAAGAGCCACCAGGGAGTGACAAATCCCTATCAGGTTTAGATTTTTGTCAGAATAGTTAATGTAGAAATAGAGTTGGTGACCACGCCCATCCTCCTCTAACCTACAGTGAGCAGCACTGAAGGAAACCTGGCCAGGTCTTTCAGCATGTTGGCAAGAGCCATCCCCTGACAGCCTGGAAGGAGAGAGAATGGAGAAATGTGCTGGAGAGCAGTGTGCATCTGTCCTGCCAGCACTCGCCATAACTGGGGCCAGAATCTGTCACTGGAGGTTTCCATGCAACTTTCAATACACTGTACACAAAAATTACCTGGAAGCTGAGTCTGACTCTGGGATTTGGTGTTAATAACAGAGGTTATAAAATGTCCTGTCAAGGACAAACTTTTACAGTCCTACATTGCTTTGCCTAAGATTTGTATTCTTTTCCCTGGGAGATTAGAAGGAGTAAGGAGGGTATAGTCAATGGATCCAATAAGAAATCAAAAGTCCTAAAGCCTAGAATCTGCTCTTCAACTGGTAAACCAACACTGTAGGATTCAAGAGATCAGCTCACTTCACAGATCATTATGATAAAGGGAGAATCTTTTGTATTGTATTGTCTCATTTCTACATTAACATATCTATCTTCACAAATCTGCAAAGCAAGCAGAACTGGTACTATGGTTGAATATGAAGATCAGAGACTTTACATAACTTTTCCAGGTTCACAAATCAACTTTTAGAGCTAGATCCCATGTTTCCTGGTTCGAAGGTCAGGGTTCTCTCAATAGAGTATCGGTAGCAGAGTAAAAGGGATTGCCCATGCTTACGTTGCTGTTCAGATGGTTGCTCATGCTGGCAAGTCAGCTTATAGATGGAACTCCTTTTAGCAATTTAATATCTTTGAGGTGGATCCAAAGTTTATTCATTTGATATTGTATTCTGTTCCCTCTGTAATAGACACATATAAGTTCATTCTTAGTAGTTTAATTATAATGTATATCTACATTTATTGAAAATTTGTTACTTTATAACCTTAGGACAATTATCTGGACTAGTCTAAGGCCTTTGAAAAATGTAAAATAGTCAGAAGGCATTACTTAAGGAAAATATTCGTATTATTCATTCAGTTCAAAAAATATTTACTGAGCACCACTGTCCAGGAGCTCTGATCATGAGAAAATGAAAACAGTCAAGACAAGGCCCCTTCTTTATCAAGCTTGAAACGGAAAGAGGACAACAAATAAAAATAGGCAAACACATAAGTTGGGCTAAAAACTATATCGAATGCATTGCAACAAGGGCAGAGGGTTCCAGAAGCCTAGACAAAAGGCACTTGTCCAGTGTTGCAAGACAAATGCAGCCTCGCAGTGGAAATGACATCAATGCCAGCAAACTGTGAGTAGGATTTGGCAGAGCTTTTCTAGCTACATCTGTACTGCTAGAGCTACTGGGGAGCTCTGACCAATATTTAAGCACCCCCAAAACTTTGCCGCTTCTTTGCTTTGCCCACAGTACTCTCCAGGACATCCCCACCTGAACTTCATTCCAATAGCACCCTTGTCGTCCTTCAAGGTGCGGCTTTTTCTGGAAGCCTTTTATGACCTTATTTCAAGAAACAGAATTGAAACTAACCTGAAAAGATTATAAATGAAAGGTTCAAATTCATTTACATTTCCCTTGATCCATCAGAAATCCTAAACCCTTCAGCTATCTTAGTCATTAAAAGAGTGCTTATGCACTTTTATGTTTTAAAACCAAGTCATCCTCTATGCTGCCTAAGAGTTAGTAGGGAAATCCAGAAGAGAATTATGGCCATTCCTAAATGCTTCCAAGGCTTGTGTCATTAAGTGTCTCTGTCTTCAGCTAAAGCCAGAGAAGTAAGACTGGAAGTTGTCCTTTTTCTGTTCCACTGGACCCCAGCTGGAGTATGGGAGGCAGCTGAATGGTAACCACTATCACATCCCTGGTCAACTAGTGGCACATTTGGATAAAAACATGTCAACACTGCCTTGTGGAAGACCTCAGGGTTTCCACTCTAAAATTATATAGTGGTTCTTTTGACCAGCAACAAATCTTTACAGAAGACAATATGGAACTAAAAAGAGAGACAATATGGGACTAAAAAGAGAGAGACAATATTCATATTATAGAGTTTTGCAAGCTCTCCGGATGTCCTAACAATAAATTACAGATGTTTAATCCTAAATTAAGAAGCTAAATATAATGTGGATTCTACAAATGGTAATTTTCTACAATTTGAGGAAAATATTTGGTAGCTCAATTCCCACTAGAAATGATTGGCAACGGTTCTACTCTCTGTTAAACATCTCTATCAGACTTGCTTAAAAACAGGATCACACCAGAGAAGAACAATAGATTTATAAAAACAACATGGAATTGAGGAAATTATAATTTGAATTTTCCTCTAGATATCTCAGTATTATTTTATAACCAGGGAAAGTACCATAATATCAAGGAACATGCATTCATACTTGTATTAATTCCAGTAAACTGTCTCTTGGCTTTTCATATTCTGTGTTACTGCCTTGCTTGCTTTGTTTTCAAAAGGAACGTTATCAGTTTTCCTGTAGCATGCCATTTTATCTATTTATTCTGCTTGCAATAAGATATCAACCTAATATTGGCAGAGCAACTTCCTACAATGATTCTTTGTTCCAGAAAAAAAAAAACCTGCATGAATAGTACATTATTAAAATAGAGAAGGAAGTGTGTTTTGTTGCATTTATTATTTACTTAGGGAATATTGTCATGGTACTGGGCACTTTACAAAAGTCAAATAAAGTGAAGCAATAGCACAGCGCACTTGGATCTCACATTTCATAGGAGGCTTTCTGAGTGCTTACTAAACACTGAGTCATAAATCAGCTCACTTCAGGCAGGACACGAAAGTGGCTTTCAAGTTATAGTCAACTTTATGGACTCTCCCGGGTCTCTGGGACCCCCAAGGAAACAGAAAGATGAAATCAAGATGGGGGTGGGATTTTGCAACACAATGGGTGATTTAGAGGAAAGGGAGCTGGAAAAATCATGGTAACAAATAGCAGAGACTCCGGGAAACAGAGATAAAGCGGTGCATTTCAGTGACAACTGACTGATAGCTCTAGACTCTAAATCTAGTGCAGACCTAACAGCTGTCAGAGTAAATGTTTTACTTATCTCAAATTTGGCTCTTATCTTTGTCTAGCACATTTATGACATCTGAAGTTGGGCTTTTCTTGCATAGGAGAAAAATCTTCTAAATTTTTGAGAGAGGAGAAGTCAAGATTGTATTTTTATATTCAAAAAAGTTGAAAGCTGCTCCATCCTCAACAATAATCACATAGAATGTGGCACATACCATCTTGATGTGAAAGGTGAAATCAGGAAAACCTCATTTACTTGACTCGATAAATTCTGAATTTGAAGAAGGATAACCAGAAATCGGTAATGATTGTGCTCTGAGGTTTGTCAGGTAATAGCTAAAGGGGCCGTGCTCATTAAACAGCTAAAAGGGCTCATTACAACAGGAGGCAGCAATTCAGGGCTTCCTGACATTGGGAACATGTGGTTGCCTCTGTAGGCTTTGTGGAGAGGCAAAACTCATAATTTTGAAATTCATACCATTTTGCTTGGGAAGCTTTGGCAAGTCCTATGCTCAGAAATAAAGTGGAGAGCAGAGGGCCAACATGCAGGACTTCCAATTACTATTCCCAAACCAGGAAGCAGAGGCCACGGCTGTGCAGGGGATCTCAGCTTCAGTCTGGCTTTCTCTCCACTCTCTGGGGCTCACCCTTCTTGGGGCCTGATGCAAATCTGCTGCCTACAGGCTGAGCCGCCTCCTGGGAACAAGCTCATATGGAAACTACTGCCAGAGGGTGTGCAGTCTGGTCCGGTACTAGGCAAAATGTCACTCTCAGAGAAGGCTGAGGAGGCTCCAGGAGGCAGCTCCCTATAACAGAGGAAGGAGCTAGCAACAGGGCTGAGCAACAAAGCCTTAGCATTCAAAGAGAGCAGCTGGAGGAGGCATGTACAGTAGAGTGGTGACCACTCTATCCCAGCCCAATCCCAGTGTGCCATGCATAGGTCCCTGGGAGAAACAGCACCATATCCAAATTCTAAAATAGATGATGCTTCTGTAACTCTCCAGCTCTGGAGTTCATGTCCCAGATTTAATGAGCGTAACATCACAGTGAGGGATTCTTCTGTCCCAATCAACCAGCTCTGGCAGCCACTGGGCCCCGCTGTTCTTGATATGCTGAAGCGCTGGACAGGTTGGGCAGAGAGATTCCAGGAAAGACTCTCTCCCCAGGAATCCACAGAACTAGTGGCCTGTAAAAGGGAACCTAATTAAAGAGCTCATGGGAGCCATTTGAAAAAATAGAGTATTAGAAGTTATATTCATTCAAAAAAGATTTTATTAAAAAATCTTATATCTATCTGAACACCAATAATTTATAATTTGCCCACACTTTCAACTTCAGTTATTATCTGTATCAAAACCAACAAATGATGAGGAGTTACATGTTCATCTCTGGAGATTACAAGGACTAGAGTAAAACCAAAACCCAGCCACAAGCCCTGTTAGGAGGGAGAGAACAGAAGCAATGAGTGCATCGCTGATAGCAGAAAGGGAAAAAGCCTAAAATTTTAGGTTCTGAGGAGTTTCAAACCCTGAAAATCTCCAAAAGGGCCTAAGAAAAAAAAATTTAAATATTTTAATTACTGGAATAGGAGGGAGAATTTTCAGACTTCATATAGGAACAAATTGTATACAATTGTTTAGTAGAATTTACTCTATCAGTCAGCATACTAATTACAAGCAAATTATTCTTATTATATAAAAACTGGCCAGGTAGTAGATTTTTCTTCTAATCTCTTATGTATAGACATTCATTAATGTTTCTTGATAACATGATAATTCCAAGTCTCTATGGGTCCTACGTTGGCAATACTTACCACCATTATTTGACATTAAAGTAGTAGAATTGTATTAATTCTGCTATTTAGGCTCTTCTGGAAATTCAAGCAGCTTTTTCCAACCATCAGGACCAAGTAGAGAGGCGACAATGTGTTCTGACCTCACAGGCCTTAAGAGATTTCTCTGACAAGTCATGAAGCAAAACGTAACCATCCAGAAGCAAAAGAACTTGCAGTCATATCTGTATCTGCAAAACATTCAGTAGAAAGTGGAAAAAGACAGCTTCCTCCTGCTCTGCTTGGTTTTCCTCAACAAGCAATGATGTTAGTGACCGGGATAATGATGGCGTAGGTGGCAAACTTCCCCGACTCTTTCTTCTCACCTATGTGTCTGTAACTCAGGCTCTCTCAGTTGAACTGAATTAATCTCCATGTCTATGCAGCAGCCTGTGGTGGCTGCTGCTCTCTGCAGCAGAATGAGGACTCCTAGAAGCCAGGAACTAAGCTAGAATCAGCTCGCTTAGAGACACAAAGTCTAAGCTTAGAGAAATGAATCATCGCCCATTTTCCCAGGGGGATTATATGCCAAACAAGACCTCTTTTCTTTCCATTCAGCTTTTTGTTTCCTTTCCTCTGTTTGGGTCTCATCTCTCTGTTTATGATGCCCTTCCCTTTGACTGAGCTGCCTGGGACACAGCAGGCGGCCTCTGCATAGGCACCCAGAGAACAGGAAGGAAGGGCGCAAGCTCTCTACCTGCCTTTTCACTCTTCTTCTGCCTGTATCTGCCCTTCTCTCTCACATTTGTCTCTTGATCGTTTCCTTAATAGCAGTCTATGAAGCTTTCAAAGCACTTCCACATGCCTTAGCTTTATTTGGAGATTTAGTCTCCAGTGCTACAAGTTTAGAGTTAAACATTAATGAGATCACATGAAAAGATTTCTACTTTTATCATATTGCCCTATGATCATATCACTTGATCCTAAAAAGCTTAGGAAGTATATGCAGAAATGTACAAGAATGTCACATAACATTCATAACATCTTCTTAAATCTTTTTTTTTTTTTTTTTTTTTTTTTTTT
>NW_004955425.1:26170905-26221272 GCF_000276665.1 Chinchilla lanigera | reverse complement strand
TACCGGGAACCGAACTCACGACCTTGTGCTTGCCAGGCAGGCGCTTTTGCCGCTGAGCTAATATCTTCTTAAATCTTTAAGTGTCTTCTGTAGTTGTGTGAAACATATCTTCTCTTGGCTTATCTCACCAATTGACTTTTCTGGTTTTAATACAAAATTAGAGAAAGAAGCAGAAAAAGGAAGACCTACTACGAGTGAAAATGACCAGGGGTCCTCTGCTAATAGGGTATACAGAAAGTTGAGCTACAGTTCCTATCTGCTCATTGTTGCATCTCTCCATCTACCTGCCTGCCTTGTCATTTTTTTTATACATAAAGCAAGGGTCATGCTGCTGAGCATCTTCTGCTCTATGTATGCTGCTGAATGTTCTTGGACCCCCTAGCGTGTGTCAGATCCTCCTTATTCTTCCTGCTTTTCCAAGTCTGCACATCCTAATGGTCACCACCACTTTGTACTGTAATTGTGATTGTTACTCAGAAGCTATCTTTCTCTATAAATATTGAAATTATTTAAGGAGTTCTGTCCTGTTCTCCCACACATACACCTACACCCAGTCCTTCTCCCCCCTTTGCAACCTGGAAGGACATAGAGTAGCTGCCAACAGATACGTCATTGCCACAGGGGAGAGAGCTCTGAGGATGTAGGCATCTGACAGAGGGAAACACGAGGCAGAGAATAGAGATTTTGGCAGAGCAGGGTCAGCCTGGCACTTGAGGCAGGTGTTTGATCAATATGAAGATGATTTCCAGAAAATTCTTAGCATTTACCCTACTTTGCTGTTGAAATTTTGAAGAAATAATCATGTAAAATAATTTCGTTTGGTGCTAAGGATAGAACCTTGGCAAATGCTATACCACTAAGCCACACCCCTCCCTCATGTAAATAATTATTGAAAAACATCCTGGCTGATAAACAAAAGACTTGATTGACAACTTTGTACTTGTCTCTACATGCCTCTTCGGTTTGCTTGCCTTCTTTTGCTGCGATGAGGAAAACCTAAGAGGAAATATTGCTCAAATTAGTGAACTGGGCTGGCAGGTCATTACTGTAGGTTTGAAATCTCGGGCACATCTTAATTTTTCATCTATAAAATATGATTTGCCAGAAAATAAAGGCAACTATATTTTACTGGCAGCCTCAAAGACAAGCTTACCACATTCATTCTGCTTTAATATGCATTTTTAAATTATTCATCTGTAATACATAAAATAGCTCATTTTGGGAAGATGTCTCATTTGGATGTTAATTTGCAAATAAGAGTCAGGAAGGGGTCTAAATAAATTATTCGTATAAATATATGCACATAAAATATCTTCTCAAAGTCTAACAAACCAGTGAATAAAATCTTGGAAAGACTGATCCAAAGATAATCACCTTGACGTGGAATAATTTTATCACAGTCTATCTTCTGTGATCTTCCTTAGTAATCTGAAAGATGAGATTAGACTCTCATTATGAACTATTTATAAACATCATCTGAGATGATGGGAAAGTAATGTGAAGAATTTGGGGCCTGGTAATGAGTTCCTTTGAAGTTGGGGAGGGGTGGCAGTGGGGACAGAATTTGAGATAATTGCTGGTTGTCTCCAAGGAGTCCCAATGTTGATGAAGCTTGTGTTTAATAATTAAAGATGCTAACCTCAGAGAGAAACTGAGCAATGTTGTCAGCAACCCCTGGACATTTAAAAAAAAAACCCTGCCTTTTGGTCTAACAATCACTCTCTGTCTTCCTTCCTTCCCCCTCTGGCCTTGCTGTGTCTCCAACTTAAACCCTGAGAAGAACAATTAAAAGCATGAGGAACATAAGATAATTGGCTCAGAAAAACTCGACTTTGGCAGCACGGCACACTGCAGCTGTAAAATACCACCTTCCTGCCTGAGGTGCCATTCTACAGAAGAAGAATAACACAGCTACCTCTCCCGAACATGTTCAGGAAATCACAAATATTTGCCTAGCTCTTTGAAGTTTGTAAGATCTGCATGTGGGTTAGGTCCAGTTAATGCATGCATAGGAAGCCCCTTCTGGGAGAAGGGTGCAACTCTGGGTGTGGCTTTCTCTTCCCATTCATTTTAATCTCCCTTGTTAAGACTCCTGAGAACTTCACTTTGGTTAATCACGCCAGGCCTAGCATCTTCTCACAGGAGAACTCTCACAGTCCATTCCTAATGTTCCACACTGCTCTATGTAACTAATTGTTACCCCAATCAAAAGTGTCTCTTGGCCTAGTTGCATGGGGTAGGGGAATTCTAATGGGAAATAAGGGAGTGCTGTGGTCATTTTTCATGCCAGTTCTCAGAACACTCGTCTGGTCTAGAGGCATTTTACAGGCATGTCAGCAGAGCACCGAGAAGAAATGGAGAATGAACAGTATGGCCACAGTTTGTCCAGAAAGCAAGTCAAAGGCACGGCCTCACTTCTACCACTTTCAAATAAGGTCATATTCTGAGATCTCAGAGTTAGGATGTCAACATATGAAATGTGAGGGGACATAGCAACTCCAAGTCAGTAATTCCCAACTCTTGGTTGAGGGCTAAAGCAGACAGAAGCAGCAACCCTCATCTCAGATCCATTCTTTGCAGGGAAAATCATGTCTTCCCCACTTTGGGCCACAATGCGAGACCTGCCACTTGCCTGGCCAGACACCTGGTCTACCCCTGCCTGCTCTTTCTCAACCCTGAAGGGGTAGCAGAGGAGCTGGTGGAGGAGACAGTTGTCTCGACTTCTCCTGGTAACAGAGCACTGTGTCCTGTGAAGCAGTGAGTCAGCAATGCATCTTTCCTAGGTTCCCTTCTTGGCTGTCACTGGAGCTCTGAAAATGAAAAGAGATAAAGCTAACAATATTTATGGGGGTGAGAGGGATTGCACAGCCTGCTGAGAGCATGGTCAAATAACAACAGGTGTCTCCTGGGTCTCCCTGTGTGTCCTTACAGAAAAACAGATTCTGCTAACTAAAGGACGTGTGTTTATGCAGCAGGGTTTTCAAGATTGGAAGCAATATTTAATTGTTCAAATCTGGAAAGCAAGGCTGAGTTCTGCCCCCAGCCTTCTTTGTCCTTCCTCCCCTCTAGGACTAGAACCTCCAGCCCGCGAGGAAGCTCCACCCACACCAGTGGTGGAGACAGGCGTTACCAGGGTAAAGGGAGCTCCAAATTATTTCACAGCTTCAGGCACCTGCAAGTGTCATACTGCCCAGAATATTCCAAATTTAATGAAATGCACTGGGAATAACATTTCCACTTGCGTCAGTATAGTGATGGGAAATTGACTATGATTTTTAAATTTAGTTCCCAAAGCTGGACATCTGGGCTCCCCTTTACACTGCAGAGCATCATCTTCCAGCTGATGAGCATCTAAAAGGCGATGGGGTGAATTAGAATTTTACTTGATCATTTGTCTACATTCAAAAATTTTGAATACATCTTTCTAAACATATGTGTGGGTTTAAAGTTGCCAAGACTTAATCTTTACGAAATATGTCCTACTTCCTGCTCCTCAGGATTATGTTGGCCTTTCCCATGTGAAATGACAGGGCCCGGAGATATAGCTCAGCAGCACAAATGCCTGCCTGGCAAGCGTGTGTCCTAAGTTCAATTCCTGGTACCAAAAAAAAAAAAAAAAATCAATACACCATGTGAAAGGACAAAGAGAGAATAGTCTGTTTTCAAATATTCTTACTTGGCAAAAGTAAAAATTGGCAAATCTAAAGTGATCCTTTCCCCCTCTTTCCACACAAACGTATACATTTACTTTTTTAAAAAATAAATTAAAAATTTATTATAGTGAAAGGCATACTGCTATTAATTCCCCCCCAAAAAAATACAGCCTTTTGCTTTGAACATACTTCATTCTTCTTGCCACCTTCTAAAGCAGTTCTAGAAGTCCCCTTTTTTGTTTTATTGTTTGTTGTTATTATATCATTGTGATAAGCAAGTACATTTATCCTGGGGAAATGGAGCATACACCATAACATGTCAATCACTTTTTCTCCTCTCTTCCCCAGATCTTTTTTGTCTTTATTAGGCCGTTATATCCAGAGGTCTAGAAACCACTGATCAAAATGAGGAGGGCAACTACCTTAAGAGATAGTCTTGATAATATGGTCCATTGTAAATGCTATAAAAAATATCTCAGGAAAGGAGTAAAACAAAAGACCAAAAAGAACCTCCCTGAGATGAAACTCACAAGACTCTCCAATAGCTTTCCCCCTGCAAGGCATCACCTCTTCTTCCAGCTTGGATACCCAGCCCTACCTACCTTCCAAGAACACTGCTTCTTCATCTCACCTAGAGCCAAATTTGTGACACCAACAGCCTTGTTTATTTCTGCTCGAGCTCCCTTCTTCCCTGCTTCCATGACTCCCATGGACCTTGTGCCCTCTCCAATATTTCAGTCTCTCTGTCTGAAATGCTGGCTGGCAAGCAGGCTGTCTCGGACTATCTAGAGAGCAGGAAGCAGATGGAAAATAAATGCAAAGCACAGGCAGGACAAGAGAGTTGGAAATAAACAAACAGGAAAGAGACTGACTGGTCCTTCTGCATTTCACCCCTGGCTCTGAGAGATAAGACTTAAACAGAGAGACGTCAAATGAGCTCAGTTTCAACTTCTACCAGTTTCTACTACAGAGTGGACTTTTCCTTTGAATAATCTATCTCTACCCTGTGTTAAAGAATGATTCAAATTAGTGACCATAATTTGTTTCAAATGTTATAATCATCACCACATTAGAGATGTGCAGCATGGGAGAATTTAAAATCATCATCAACAAGAATATTACATCTTGATGTGCACATGTGTTAAAAGTAGAAACACTGACTTAGACGGATACTATGTATGTTCAAACAGCATTAGGCCCAGGGCTGGGAAGTTTTAAGTCATTGGAAATCATGATGGCTCTGCCTTTGTCATTCTTCCAGTGTCAACAGTATCAGTCAGTGTTTCACTAGAGACACAGATATAACACAAGATACACAAAGGAATGAGAAATTACAAGATTGGCTTGTGATGGTCACCCACAGAGTTGGACAAGGAAGCATGCAGAAAGCATGTGCTCACTGCAGACCGAAGGCTTCGCTCCAAGACCTACAGCTCACTGCAGTGTCCCGTGTAAGTTCTTATCAGGGGTCCAGTGAATCTGCAGTGGAAGGCTAAAGAGTCTACAATGGACTGCTGACGGACCCAAGGCAGAAGCCAAAGAATCTGCACTAGAAGCCAGGGGATGACGTCTAAGCTGAAGGCAAAGACTAGAGCACCTCCAAAGAATAGAAGCAGATCCATCCTTCCTCATTTCCCCTTTACGCCATCCAAGCAATGAGCTTCCCTAGGGTTGGTCCTATACAACCTAGGGTGCAGATGAGCCTCCCCAGGGCAGGTCCTTTGCACCCTAGGGTGTAGAATTAGTGAGCTGACTCAGTTAAGCTTCTAAACTTCTCACATTGAGAAGTTAACCAATCATTACATCCACTAGTCTCTCTTCTCCCTTCCCTCTTGTCAAAGTCAGATGGAATGAAAGGATCTAAAAGCAATTACTTATATCTCCTAATTACCTAAAGTCAAAGCATTACCTCTGACTATCAAGTATTTTGTATTGGAAATACTTTATGCTCTACATCAATTCTGTTCAATTTTCCTCCCTGAAAACTCCTTCCTTAAACTTCCTATTATCTTGGACATTTCTTCAATGCTCTCCACCTCACCCCTGGAACAAAGTCTTCTCGGGTTTACTTAGATGACTGTTATAAATAGTAGTTAATGCTCAGGAACTGAGTTATTGAGGTCATATCCAGTTCCAACTGATGCCCACATGAATTAATTATATGATTTCATCAGGGTCTTTTATTGAGCCTCAGTTTCCCTGTTTGCATAGTAACAGCACTAAGTTCTCAGAGGATGATCCTGAAAATTAACAGCACTAAGTTCTCAAAGGATGATCCTGAGGTGATACAAAGCTCTGAGAACAATAGCTTGTATTTGAGAATTTGCTAAAATCATCACTGTCATTGTATGGACAGAAATGATCAGTGTGAACATATTTCCCTTGACGTTACAGAGATGAGCACCACCAGACTCTCCCTCCCCCAGCTCCTGTAAACACTGGATCAGTAAGTGAATAGAATGCTAAGAAATGAAAAAGAAAAAATAACTGAAAATTTAAAAGCAACTGGCTCTGCAGAAAGTAATAATTTAAAATATCTCTTATTGGGGTTGGGGATTTAGCTCAGTGGCAAAGCGCCTGCCTGGCAAGCGCAAGGTTGTGAGTTCGATTCCTGGTACTGGAAGAAAAGCAAAATAAATAAATAAATAAATAAAATATCTCTTATTTCTTAAGGTCAGTCTTTTTTTACAGAATTCTGTCTCCAAGGTTGTTTTATATCATGGAAGTCTATTTTGCTCACATTTTTTTAAAAAGAGCCTTATTTTAAAGGCCCTTTAGGTATAAATAAATGTAAAAGGGAAAAAATGTCTTAAATGTTTATTTTTTTTCCAAAGTAGAAAATAATTGTCTATTGTCACCAATATAAAACCTTAATACACTGCATATGTCCTTATTCAATACTTGTTTTGTCTCTAAGAGATCAATTTCCATCTCTCTGAGTTATCAGTGTAAAAAGACACTGTGTAGGGTTCTTTAATGAAAAGAATGGCATCGCATGAATTAGTTACCAAAAGACAGGGATAGTTCATTTCATTTTGAAATAATTTTCCCAACACTTTGCAGCTACAAAAGGGGACAATGGTCATCAAAGACAAATTGTGTCTACAAGACAATATTTTCTGCTCTGGCAAGATAGGTCTTATATTTTCATAGTTTTAATATTACTGTAGGCAATCCAACAAGACGTTATTTAGTAGCAAAGTTTGAACTTGAGCAAATACAATCACGTACCAAAGGAATTCTACTACTCCGTGGGCGGTGGAGTTAGAGGAGCCCCAACACCCCTGGAAACACAGACTTTATAAAGGGCTTCCTGCATGGTCTCCACAAATGAGGCTGGCAGCAACCACAGGTTAATTTTAATGTGAACTAACTGCATTTTAATCTCATATTAAATATAAACTTGTTCAAGTGAAAGTAAACATTCTTGCTGTGTTTTGAACTGGAACTCTGACTGGGGAGACCGAGGAACAGTGCAGAGAGTTATCTGTCCGAGGGAAGAGGCTGTGATCTCCCAGTTCCACTGCGATTCCTATCTTGTTCTTCCGGTCAGGTCATGTAGCTTCTTGGTGTGTACTCCACAAAGCTCAGATCAGAATATTTAATTATCTGCAAAGGATGTTCTATGGATTAGCTGTCAAGTGTTTTGAGACCGTTAACTATTTGACAAATGCTAATAAGACACTTCAAGGGAAATGGTATCATCTGTTCACCTATTATTTCATCTGTCTGTCTAACTACCTTTAGATTTATTATTATTTACAAGGTCTCATTTTTAAGTTGTACTGTAACTCCACAATGTTTTCCAAATAATCATCATATTTTAATTATAAAGACATGAGTTTTCAGCCACAGTTGCTGTGTTAGGATCAGAGGGAAGGTAATCCACCTAAAGCCCTAGTTGGCTGATAATCACCAAGCCATAATAAACCTCTGAGTTGCAACAGAGACATTTTAATAGTTACTTTAAGGGAATAAGACCAGCTGGAAAGAAAAGCCAGGCTGAGAGGGAAACAGAGGAGTGATGACTATATTCTGAGCTTCAAATTAAATCCAGCAGTTGGACCAAAGACATTATAAGTATTTCAGAAAAGACTTGAGAAAATAGAAGCTTTGCAAATTCTTTGATTTCCATCTCTCTGACTCTAAACATATTTGGAATAAACTAGAAAAGAATCCTTGCAAATCTCTCTCTCCAGAAAGAGAGCAAAAGGCACTGCTGCATTTACAGAATGTGTCACTGGGAAGAAGAAAATAAGGAATGCTTTAATATTGGGCTACAAAGTGCCGAGCCCCGTTGCCACCTTAACCTTGACTCGTGCTGGCCCCATAGGCCCTTGAACCTATGCATTTGTCACATTCCCCACCTCCACCTGTAAAGCTGAAATAAAAACAACCAGCTAGTTTCTACCTCACAAAGAAGTCGTAAAGATTAGAGTCAGAACATTGAACTTCAAAGATGAAAGGTTCAATATAAATTCCAAGCATTGTTGTCAAGACTCAGTGTGAACTGGCAGAAATGTGCTGCTTAAGCAATTGCTACCTGTCAGCAGATCTAAACTAGGATGACCTTGCTAGGTGAAGGAAGGGCAATGGTGCCTTAGACCAAGAAGCGGTCCTCTCAGCCAGTGTAATGGTCTTAATTAGACCACCATGGCCTCCTTCGTTATTTCTCTGAATACTATAATTTAGTGCACACCTGCTATACACCTACTTCACTCATACCCCAATAAAATGGACATTTATTCTTTATCTACAGTGTTCAAGGCCATGCTTAGGGGTGCAAATACAGAAATTAATATATATATATATCCTATCCCTTTAACACTCACAATTAAAATAGGAGCCCTGGGCATTTTTTTATTTAGTTTAAAGGGAATGGATTCTCTGCAAAGCTAAGAGCACCCCCAAGCAAGGCCTTCCACCAAAAAAGTGCAAAAATATTGTAGCTGACTTTCACTAGCAATGACCACATTAGGCCATGACATGTACTGTGATAAATCAAAATTTTGCACATTTTCCTCTTGAGTCTAAAGTGTTTCAAATTATTGTTCCAAAGTAATAACGCCATCACTGCTTTCAGGATCACCAAGCTCTAAGGCGTCCTTTATCCCAGATGATAGATACTTGCACCAATGTTCCAAGGCTGACTAGCTTCAAGGTGACTTTTTAATGTTGCCAGGGGTGCAGAGAACCAAATACTGTGAGCGTGCACATGCACACATGTGTGCGTAGATCTGTGAACACACACATATACATGTGCACCTAACTGCCCTTCCTTTGCTTTGGGCCCGTCTTCCTCAGTGTTTGGTAATGAATAAATAAGTGACAAATTTGAGTGCCACCCTAGATGGGCCGCCAATCTTACCCTAAATCATTTGGAGCAGCTATTCCTATGCTGTTTTAAAGGTCTCTGGGCATCGACCTCCCTTGGAAATCTACTTCCAGCATCTTACCCATTAAAACTTGGGACTATCTTTCCTATGTGGAAACAGAGAAAACCAAGTCCACCTATTTCTCTAATAACCTAAAGTTAATTGCTGTCACACCTTTAGCTTTCCAACCAGATTGGTTCTTCTCAAGGGGATATCTAATAATTGCTGATATTTTTCTCCAGTTTTTTCCATATTTCTTTTAAAAACCCTGATTTAAGTTCGCTGAGACGATGTGGGAAACCTTTTCCTGTTCGTAAAATGAGATCTGATGACCCTTAAGATTCTTTTCTACTCAGAGATCTTAGTTCATGAGAAACTCTGCATAACAGTCTAAGGAAGGCATCGGCAGTCTTATCTGTATAGATGCAACTAGCAAACATTTTAGGTTTCATGGTCATATGGTCCCTGTTGTAACTTCTCAGATCTGCCCTCACAGGGCAGAAGTAGCCACAGACAATTCATATGCAAATGTCCGTGACTTATCTCCAATAAAGCTTTATTTACAAATACAGATGGCATGGTCAATTCAGCCTATAGGCCTTAGTTTACCAGTCTCCTCATCTAAGAATAACGTCAATGGCCCATTCTACATCTCTATGCCACCCTTCCTGTCCCTGTGTTCAAGCTAAGATTTTCTGAAAGGAGCTACAATTATTCAGCAATTAGTAAACCTGTCATCCTCCACTTGCCTGTGTATATAGTAAACGAACAAACACAGCATGTGGCTTGGGAGTCAAAGCTGAAGAGCAGAATGAATTCTGCTTTGTTTTGCTTTGACATCAGTTCATTCCCAAATTTCAGGGTGAGTGGAGACCTTCATTTTTACTTGCTGTGTTTTGTAATGAGATTTTAAAAAAAAATTTCTCAGGCCTTATTTACCAATATCCATGACTATGCAGTGAATAAGGGAAGTGCTATAGGTTCTTCCTGCTCAAAGCATGGTCCAGGGACCACAGCCTCACACCAGCTGGGCCCTTGTTAGAAATGCAGTATCTTGCCCACCCCCACCCCAGACCCTCTGAATCAGAATCAGGAGCACTGTCAATGTCCCTGCGAGGAACAGGCACCGTGACCCACAGGTATGACTAAAGGTGTCCATGACAGGTCTGCTAAGTGTGCTGTGGCCAGTGTCACATGAACACAGGCATGGGGGGGACCTTTTGGACTAGCAACAGCTGAAGCCACTACAGGCCCCGGGGCTAAAGAGACACGAAGGAAAACAGGGGTACCTAAGTCCATATTGTGTTGGAGAAAACAGCAACAATTGAGGACACACCCCCAAAGCAGAGAGGAGCAGTATGAAATACCCTAGCCTCTCTCTGTGTCTTCCACCGAACTCTCACTGGTAGCACCCAGGGGCCAAAAGCACCCAGCAGACAGAGGCAGATAGATACATCAAATGCCAGGCTCCCCAGGCAAAGCAGCGGAGCAGGGCTAGGCCAGGGTACCCGGCACCACCACAGGCTGGCTCTGTGGGCACCCTGCCCCAGCCCTACACTGCTGTCACTCCGTTGCTGGTTATCGTCTGCTCAGTCAGCCCCATGTTGTTGCTTTGAACTGGAATGGTGGCTTTTCCTTTTATTCAAAGGCAAAATTGCTCAACTTCTATAACTGTCCACCTAAAATGCATTTGTAAAAAATTGTGTATCTCCACGCCACCTCTAGACAGTCACACTTCGGAGCTCTTCTTTTTTACTGTCGCCTCTCAGCCCAGTTCAACAAACCTCGCCTGTCCAGCGCACTGAGCGCCGCCACTGCGGCCGCTGTGCTCTGTCCCACGGCAGGCCTTCTCAGGGGCCTTTTCCCAACAAGACCTTGCTTTGCCTCCTGCTGTTCACGGTGGATCAAGTCATTTCTTGGTAAATCAGCAGTGTTGAAAAGAGCAAAAGGAAAAGGTAACAGGGAGACAGATAACAAAGCGTCTGCCTCTTAGTCACCCTGTCCTGCGGCAAATAACTTCCACCAGTAGCTTCCATAGGTGCAGAGAGATGCTAAACTAATTAGCTGGGGGTCACTGGGCTGAGGTGGCTGCAGTGCTCTGGGTTCCTGCCTAAGGAAACTGAAACCCAGCTCGGCACAGACCGTCATATCCTAGGAGACAAACTGCTTTACTCTCCAGAGACAGCCAAGCTCCTCAACCAGTCACACTTTTTCCTTGCCTTGCTCCTGTTTCCGTCATAACACTTCCTACCCCACCCTTCGTCAGACCCAGACCACTCGCCTCCGGAGATGCCCACCATGAATCGCTGTATGTTCAAATAATATCTTCAAAGTTTGGATGAACGGGAGATACCCTGTACACTACACATAATAACAGCACCAAGCTGGCCATGGTGCTGCACACCTGTGACTTCAGCTGCTTGGGAGGCTGAAGCAGGAGAATCTCATGTTAGAGACCAGCCTGAACAAGAGACTCAACTCAGTGACAGTGACAGAGCAGCAATGATGACAGACATTTAAAAAGAAGGAAACAGGGGCTGGGGATTTAGCTCAGTGGCACAGCACCTGCCTGGCAAGCGCAAGGTCGTGAGTTTGAGTCCCAGTACTGGAAAAAAAAAATAAAGATAAAAATAAAAATAAGGAAACAAAAGTACATTATAGGATTAAAAATGAGATGTGTAAAAATACGTAGCTGGTCTCTTAGATGTGAGTATTATTATTATTATTGATATTAACAACATTTCAAATGCTAGTGGAAGAATTTTTCCAGTCATGGATCAATCTTTGCTCAAGGATAGCAAGTGTCCCTTGATCTTGTGGTATGTCACATCAGGCCGAGCCACGTAGACTACCTAGAGAGAAGCCAGCAGGCCTTCATCCTCACAGCCCTGGGGCATGCGCTCCATGCCTGCTGCCCATCCACGCACACACGCAGCACCCTCACCCCACCCACGCCACTCATCTGTCTCAAAGACAAGGAGCAGGCGCCTGCCACACCTTGATCTCCTCTTAGAGGCTCACAATGCGTTTTCTCCTAGAAGAAACCAGAAATGGGGCTTTTGTATGTGGGAGCTTGGGAAAGCTGTTGGCAGAAAAAAACATGCTGCAGGGGGGAGGGGAAGTCACCTCCACACCCCCCTTGGCTTTGCTGTTTTCAGACAACTTTCGTCAACCACGTATTTGCCGACTCCCTGCACCTGCCTCTGCATCTCCCATTAGGTAGTCTCAGTCAGCCCTCATCTCCGCCTGAAGATATAATGGTGTAGTATGACAAATAGGATTTAATCTGGCTCTGTGTATGTGCCTTCCAGGTGCATGAATTATAAAACAGACCCAAGAAAAGGAGGAAGAAAAAAGGTAGATGGAAGAACAGAAGGAATAAAAGGAAGGAGGGAGAGAAGGAGGGAGGAGGGCATTACAATCTCGGGAGACTTCTAAATCAGTTATCTGGGTAAGCAGCCGAATCTGGCTGGATTCTTTGTGATTTGATACTGTTTTACTTTAACTTACATTACAGGAACTGCTTCTGTTCTCATGGAGGCTGCACCCCAAACTGTAAAAAGGAATGCAACCCAGGATGGTCGGGGAAGGCTGAGGAGGTGTGACTGGGCCCTGCACACCCCCCTGCCCTGCCGCATGCCAGCACAGCATGGCAAAATGACTCACGAGAAATCACCCTCGAAGCCTGCCAAGTGCTCACGGCATCTGGCCATCAAATCTGTGTTCATCCCACCCAAACTCTCATTCCCAGAGTATGCAGATGGTATTTGTTTCTCAAAAGTTCACCACAACTATCAGCCACAAAAATTACCTGAACCAGGAGGACTCCTAGTGCTTGCTTTGCTCCACTCAAAACTCTTTCAGAGGACCTGGGGAGTGGTGGTCACATACTTCCTGTGTGAAATAAGGGACCCCAGGACAAGAAGTGTTATTCGGTGTGTGTGAACAGATTACACAATCCAGGTTACCCAGCACAGCTCTGAGGAGTTGCCACGGTCATAGAGTTTACTTGGTAACTTTTGCAAATATGCCTTTGGCCCATCAAGCATGTTTTTTTCCCTACATAAGCCAAAAGTCACAGGAAAAAATTACTTAATAGGAGGATGTACTTGAGTGTTATTTAAATAAGATTTTCTCACCATTACTTGGCAAGAGAAAGATACACAAAATGCGAACCACACCTCCTCCAATAATTTTTGTACATCTCTTGAGTTTTTGTGTATGTACCCTTGGTCAAAACATAAATAATGTGAATTATTTATTATTATTATTATTATTATTATTATTATTATTATTATTAACACAATATAAATTATAAGAAAACCATAAAAGCATGACTTCCATGTTATATTTTGTTAATTTTTTCTTGTGGGAAAATATAATATAAATTTTAGCTATTTTTTAGCTGTACAGTTCAGAGGCACTACGTACATTTGCATTATTATACAGCTGTCGTCACCACCAATCTCTAGAACTTTACCATCTCCCAGACTAAAACTGGATACTCATTCAAAAATACCCCACACTCTCCTCTCCCCCAGGCCCTAGTAACTACAGTTCTGCTTTCCGTCCTAGGAATTTGACTGTTCTGTGCATCTCAGACAAGTGGAATTGTACAATGTTTGTACTCTCAGTTCTGACTTATTTCAATTAGCCTAAGGCATTCAAATTTGACCCTTGTTATAGCATGTATCAGAATTCCATTCTTTTTAGGGCCAAATAATATTCTACTGTATTATATACCAAATAGGTTAATCTGTTCAGCATTGTCATCCATTCTGTGAGGGACACTGGGCTTGTTTCCGTCTTTCGGCTCATGTGGTTATGAACATGCATGTATAAACATCTGTCAAGTCCCTGCTTTCAATTCTGTGGGGCATAAGCTTTCCATGTTATGTTAATTATATTTACTGAAATGCTTTCCTCTGTCAGAGAACACCATTCTTTCAACCTCATGTGTGTTTCTGAGAGAACTGTCACTACCCTGGTGAGAGAGGAAGTGTCTCCCCCATCACCACCAGCTAACTCAACTCTAGTGATCAGGAGAGTGGCAGAAGTTATGACCAGAACGTCCACATGTTTTTTCTTTAGTCCTTTTTAACCGTATGGGTTTTTCAGTTGCTGGAGACTTCTTTCAAAAAGATGGCAGCTGTCTTCACCATGAGCATACGTGCGGTGACGTTAAACAGCAGTGCAGCAGCAGGAGAAGACAGCCAGGCTGCAGAGAGAACCACATCGCAGGCGAGCCACTTGGGTGGCTGACGCTCACATGGAGGAAAGCAGACTGGAGTTTCTTTGCTTAGAAAAGCAGGTAGTGCCCAGGATGAAGAGTGAGGGAAACAAGAGGAGACACGGAATTACTGTGGAAGTGAGAAAGATTTCCACAGCATCCTGAGGCACAGAAACGCAAGAACTGCTGATACAGAGCAGCTGAAATTGTGAGGTTTACAAGGCAGCCTCAAGGGAAACTTTAGCCAGGGCCAGAGAGAGAACAAAGAAAGTAGAATCCCTGCAAAAACCCAGCTTCAGATGGTCTCAGGGCCATGGCGATGACAAGAGGGTCTGACCAGGAGCTCAAGAGAAGGAGGTGCGTCTGGCTTCTGGCGATCAAGGACAGCATATAGGCTGCCCCAAGGCCAGGCGTAGAGAGCATTAGCGAAGCAGAGTCTCCAGAAAGTGTAGAGCCCCTAGAGACTCGGCACGGACACTAGAGGGGAATCAGTGCCCTGGGGATTATAATGGTGTGGCCAACAAACGTGCAGGCTATGGGAGTTGCGCAGGACTTGGCAAAGCTCTTGCTTGGACTGTTCACCACAGAGGCCTTCCAGCCACCCAGTTTCAGTCACCCACGCCCTCATGAGGCCCCGTTCACGCCAGACTTCAGCAGACCACACTGCAAAGAAAGCAAGGCAGGGAAGAAGATGGCTGGAGCCAAGGAATTATTGAACAAAGGACAGTGCCCTGTGTTCCATCATACGCCATTTTCATCTTCAGTGGGTGGCATCAAAGCATGACGCTTAGATCTGACTAAGCCGGAAATGGCACACTTGATGCCTTTTGACCCATCTAATCCTCTATTGAAAAATATCACTTAGTGTGGATGTGATTTGTTCAACCAGAGGGTGTTCTTACTGTACCCTTGGCTCTATACCTAGAATTTAAGACACAGAAAGGAGTCAGACAGTTCCCTGCCTCCAGGGAACTCACATCTGATAAGGGAACAAACAATTAAAAGAGCAGTTACAAAAGCGAGTGACCAGGCTATGAGAGAAGAAAATGATGTCTGTAATGCAGCCAGACGCCGAACCCAGGGGATCAAGACCACGCAATTAGTTTGAATCAGTTTCCCCTTGCTGCCATAACAAATAACCACAAACCTAACAGCTTAAAACAACACAACTTTAGTATCTTCGAGTTGTGGAAGTCAGAAGTCTGAAAGTGAGTCTTAGGAAGCTAAAGTCAAGGCCTTGGCAGAGGACTGCATCCCTTCTGAAACCACGGAATGCATTCCTCACCCCCTTGAATCTCTGGAGGCCCAGTGTCTGTGGCTCAGGGTCTCCTTCCCAGAAACAGCATCACTCTGACCTCTTGTTCCATTGTCACAGCTCCTCCTGCCCCTCAGCTGTCATCATCTCCTTCTCAACTGCTGAGCTGGGCTCAATCCCTAGCACTGTACAAAAAGAACCCTTGTGTTTCCACTGGACTCACCCAGATCACGCAGGATAAAATTCCTATCCCTAAATAATCACATCTACAAAGTTCCTGCACCCTGTAGGTCCAAGAAATGAGGACATGGACATCTTCCAGGTGGCAGTAGAGGTGGGACGTGGAGGAAGCAGATTGACAGATGGCGTTATTCTGTGTATTTTGAAGTTACAGTGATTCCTGAACAGCTAAAACTTCTTTGCATTTTGCATGAATTGATCACATTGTTATCTTTGTGAAAAAGTTAAGTTTTTTTTTTTTTCATCTGTTTTTCTGGGAGAAAGGAAGAACTGACAGAACCAGGGATATAGCTCAGTGGCATAAGTGCCTGCCTGGCCAGGAAGAACTGACATAATTTTTATTCTATTAAAAATCTTTCCACAAATCATCCAAATAGCATGTTAAAATCATCATCCGTTAGATAGCTCAGATACCTCCAACAAAACCTAGTCTCCTTTTGTCATTTCCAGCTTCTCCAAAATGTTCCCACCTTGTGTCCTTCTGATGTCCTGGGTGCTGATTTTCTCATATTCCCACCCTTTTTCCTTCATGGTAGAGCAGTCAATCCCTTGAACAGACCTGGCTTCTCAAAGTGATGAAACATGCATTAGTCAATTTCACTTTATAAAGTAGACATAGGAATAGAACCCAGACCTATTTCTTGAAATTATTTATACCTTAAAAGTCTTGAATGTCTAGTTTTCTACTATACTTAATGCTATGTTTATGCTAGGGTGGTACAGGAGCCTCCTAATCCAAACTGGACCCAAGAAGATATTTAAGGATCGTGCCTGGTACAACCTGGTCAAAACCCACAGCCTCTGGCACCCAGACCAGTACCATTCGCATTAGCCACATTCTCTTGCCTGTGTTGTTCTTCTCTTTGAGATGTTTTTTAAAAAGTGGTAGGAATTCACTTTTAAATACAGATTCATGGGTTCTAATAGTGGTCCTGATTTCCTTCATTACTGAAAAGCTCCCACTAATAGTAATGGTCAGGGTTCCCAAAAGAATCACTCCTGCTGGTGGATGTTTCAGTTTGTGAAACATTAATAAGTTTCCAAAAAAGGACAGAGAACAGGTGATCAATATCTCTTGAATCCTGTCCAGAACAACCACGCCTGATTTGAACAGAAAGTGGGTATTGGAAAGGCACCACACACCGCATTTAAAAGCAGAAGGACAGATGCAGGACCAACAGTGTGAGTGAAAGTCAGTTGCAAAACTGATGAAAGTCTTTGCGAATCTCAAATAATGACAACACGGCCATCCTTGTGTTCCCTCTAGAATTCTCAGCAGCCTCTTCCAGGCCCCACCCTTCCCATCCTCTCCTTCTCAGCCTGATGGCTTCAGCCTGCTCCCCACAGAGGAAACCAAAGCCGTCCCTCACCAGCAACCTTGACATTCCTCCTCCCCGCCTCAAATTGACTTTTACCTCCACTCAGCTTCTCTGCTGTGTCCTGCCTCCGGTGAGCATCCTTCCGGTTTAGACATCTTATCTGCTCCACCGGCCTTTCCTCTGGACCTGCCCACGTGCTGAACTCCAAACTCTTCAGTGTAGTACACAACTCAGGAGCTGCCTCCTGCCTCAGCACCACCCCCGCTGTGCTCTCCAGCTCAGTAAGCTCCCTCCATTCCTTTGCAGTCACAGTTTCCTCCACCTGGAAGAGCTATTCCAACATGATTTGCCTAAAGAACCACTTGGTCTTCAAAGTCCTGCTCTGATGAACTCTCGCAGTGCTCTTCCCGACCAATGGTCCCCAGGAAAGCTTAACACTCTGCATGACAAGAGCCCCAGGCTTTCCTCTCCTGGAGGAAGAACACACATTAGCCTGTCTGCTCCCCTCTCATCTGCCCCAGGAAGTTCCCAGACTGAAAGCTCTTTAAGTGTGGAGATAGCTCCTTTTATCTCTAGATCCTCAGCACTTAGTACAATCCTTTCTTCTTAGTAGACACTAATAAATGTTCGTTGAGTGATTGAATCTTTAAGGCATTCTCCTAAAAAAAGAAAGAAAGAAAAACAATCTATCACTCTGCTGCTGTCTGAAACTGCTACTCAGTCATGATCCCCGCTTCTCTTGGTCACTAAACTTCTCATAACCTGGTGCTCACCTCTGTGCAAGCCAATTTCTATTGCCAGCCTACTCTGGATCCAATCTAGGTTTAGTGATGTAAGGTGATTTCCTAATCTCTTAGGCTACTGGCTGCTGCTCATTTCCCATTCTCCAGGCCCCTCTGAGGCATCAGGAGGCTTCTACATTATTGCTTTCTTGTCTAGTGCTTTCCCCTACTTTATTTTTCAGTTCTGAGTTGGTGTCTTTCCTCCTCCAGCTTCCTGTTCACCCTCTTGGTCTCCGCAGCATTATCCTTTCCCAGCTCTGCACTGGACAGAGCTGTCAGCTCCAGCCACTCTCAGAGCCCAGCGGCTGGGGGACACACAGGAACTGAAGTCAGCCTCCCTGGGCCAGCTCAGGAAGCAAGTCCGCAAGTCCACAGTGCACTAAGGTGATGTGAGCAGGGCTGATTTTGTCTTATTTCAGCATCTTCATTTGGGAAAATACAGAATTCATAACTGTAAACGGCCTAAATTTTTTGAAATAGTATTACCTAGTTTGGGTTTTTATACAGGCCCAAGTGGCTTCTCATCATATTAAGAAGGGTTTACTACCACTTTAAAAGTCAAATGTTTAAAAATGTTTGTTATAGTTTAGTCCTACTTAAGGTGCTTGCAGCCCTGTTTTTTGTTTTGTTAGGGAAGTTATGCTTCACCATAATAGTCAACACTTGACCAATAGAAATTCTTTCTGCCTTAAACTGGTTCCTATTTTCTTTTTCTTTTCTTTGTTTTCATTTTTTGTTGGTTTGTTTGTTTGTTTGGGTTTTTTTGTACCGGGAATCAAACTCAGGACCTTGCACTTGCCAAGCAGGCACTTGTGCTGCTGAGCTACATCCCTGGCTGGCTCCTGTTTTCTATCTGAAAATAATGCATTCAATAACAAATAAGATTCCCTTATTCTCATGTCCACCAGGAGGGCACAAATATCCAGAGAAGTCCAAGAGCTTTTTTGTTTATTTACACCTTCCAGCGTCTTACTGATCACTTGTTTTCTTTTGCTGTAGCTTTGTAGACACATGCACACTAATAGTAACTGTCATCAAACAGGCGTACACATACAGACACACATACATACACACACTGCAAAGCAGGCAATTAATCATTTTCTCCCCCACCAAGACCATATTTTCCAGTCAGAAGCCAATTGTCAACACACATGCTCCTAAATAAACCGACACACACACCAGCACACAGAGGAAGTCACGTGGGGAAGACACTGCGGGAAGCAACCTGTGTTCCCAGATTTCCAGGCAGGTGCTTTTACCTGCTCACGTGAAGATCAGTCCTCCTGGCTCTAACCCCCGGGCACGCTGCCCAAAATTACATACAGTGTCTAATGCAGTTGATGCAAAGTCAGTTCTGCAAACTGAAAGTTTGATTTATGCAATGTAACCTAAGAACAGCTCGGCTCCAGCCAGTACAGGCTTTTTGGGTCAGGCGAGTTCACTTGTTGGCTTTTTCTCACACGTGACTTTTTCCTAGAGGAGACAATGATGCACGAATGGTTGGTGCATTCACACTTCTATGCAGACACTGTGCTGCTGCCCTTCATCGACCCCTGTAAGTGGACTGTGTGATGGCTCCCAAGGAATGTGGTACCTAGTGGGATAAATCTGTTTAGGAGTGACAAAGCTTGCACACGTATGTGTGCACTCACGTACACACCCACTTGCTGGCTCACCCTTTAGAACTGAGAGCCCTGCTGCCGTTCATCTCCTTTCACCTGTCTTTTGTGAACTAGTCTTGTGCCCCAGGCAGCCCACTTTCTGAAGGGAAAGCTTGGCTTCTCCCCAAAGCACCTTATGGGTGGGAGGGATCAAAACAGAGTTTTTTGGGATCTGCAGAAAAGGAAAACTTACTATCTGTATTTTACCAAATCATCTTTCTCAGAGCATAAAGGCAAAGAATAGCTTGGAGGCACGGGGGAAAGAGGCTAGAGAACATTTACATGACAAAGCATGAGACTTCCAAAACCCTGTGAGAGAATCTGTCAACAGTATTCTGCGCTTAGTCTTCATAAGCAAGAACAATCGAAACTTGTTTCCAAATAAGATTCACAAAAATGCTCTGCACCACCACTGCAAACCTCCCCTGCCTAAGCCGAGGAGGGAGGTGAGGAGTCGGGCGCGGAGGAGGCTGCTGTCGGGAAATGCTGAAGCCGCAGGATGTTCCCAGGGTGCTCCAGGGAAGGGGCAGGATGCTCCCCTGGGGAGCCCATTCCGCACAGCCCAGCCTGGAAGCCCAGGGGCTGCATCCCAGCAGAGCAGTGACCTTTTGTGTTATCTGTTCCTCTGCGGTTTTTCAGTAACCCTACCGCTTTTCAGAGACCCTCCACATTGTTCTTAATTCCCACAAAAAAAAAAAAAAAAAAAGGATTAGGCTCACCCGCTATGCCAGCAACAAACTTGTTCTGGCATCTTGCGAGGTAACCAATTTCGCTCCCCTTCCGTAACTGGAGCAATGCTTCCCACCCTGCAGGGGACGCGGTCCCAATCTGCAGCTCCTTCCCGAACAAAGACCCAACTGTGCCTACCGATGGGAGCCTCTCTCCCTCCGCAGGCTGCAGCACACCCTCCTAAAGCCCAGACTCACACAAAAGTTGCGCATTTCGCCGCAGGAAGTAAGGCGGGTGACTTTAGGCATCGTTAATCATTTTGAAGTGATTATCCTTTTTAAAAAAAAAAAAAAAAACCACACACACACACGCAGATGCAGCTTGAGTTAAGTCATGCTCAATAAAAATCAGCACGTATCCTCAAAATCACATTTCCCTGATTGAGAGCGGAATGTTAGGAGCTCCCAGTACTGATGGGGGTGGTGAAATAGAGAATTTATTTCCTCTTTAATTAGAATTCAAATACTTGGGGCCTGACAGGGTCGGATGGGGGTGGGTGCGAGGGCGGGGTACTTCTTTTGCCTTCAGGCCCGGGGATACACACTTTTGAAAGGAGGATAAAGCAAGAATCCGCTGGGGTCCTGCTTCCTCCGACCCAGCAGGAAGGGCCCAGAAAAAGCCCTAATTCCCCAGACCTGCCCCGGGCCGGGAGCGGAGCCCAGGCAGAGCCCGGCAGTCCTTCCGGTCTGCCACCCTCATGGGAAACAGCCCCTCCTCTGCGCCTTTGAAGTGAGCCATTTCTCCAGCAGAGGAACTTGGTAACTCGAAAATGAAGTCTTCAACTCTGTCTTTCCTGACGGATGACATTTCCTGTTGTCCTGGATCCAGAGGAAATTCACTTAACCTACAATTGGATTACATTTTTTTCTGAAGACACCTGGTCCAGCAGAAGCATCTCATCTCAGTTGCCTCCCTCTGAACCCTGGACCATGTCCCCACTCTTCATTTATTCCTTAATCAGGACATCTGGCTCTGGAGCCAAGATGAGAAATCAGAAAATAAAGGCAGAAAAGAAGCTGCCCCTGGGGTTCTTGCCCAATGTCACCTCCTCCTTCCCTCGTCTTCTGGAGCCTTCCATGGGGTCAGCCCAGACGATGCCCTGCTCCTCTACCACCAGTGGCCGGGTCTTCCTGCTGACTCCTGTCCATAGCAAAAGCGGAAAAGAGAAGATTCGACAAACTTCATTTCAGTAATCTATTCTACATTTGTTGTTGTTTGAAACAAGGTCTTATTTTGTAGTTCCGGCTGTCCTTGAATTTACTGTGTAGTCCCAGCTGGTCTCTAAGTTGTAGCAGTCCTCCTGCCTCAGCCTTCAAAGGGTTAGGATTATAGGTATGCACCATGTTACCTACCAGCTCTAATCTATATATTTTAAAACATATATGTCTGAGTTTTTTTTCTGGGTTTTTGTTTTGCTTTGTTTCATTTGGAGAGCTAGTTCTTTTAAGCTCAGTTTCTAATATACCCCAAGAGGAGTCTTAAAGTCTGCTCCATTGAAAATGACGGACAGCCCGCAGAAAGGTGTCCATGTGGTTGGGTGGCCAGGAAAGAGGCACTGGACCATTGGACCCTCACCCTGTAAGAAGGGTCTCCTCTTGGAGGTTTTAGGGACAGGTGGATGTGGGAGATCAGGGCCCAAATAGGGCCACCAGGAAGCTGTGAGTGGGGAACCAGGGCCCAAGCAGCCAGAGGAGGGAGCCTGCAAGGACCAGGACAGCAAGAAGGGAAGTGGCTCCACCCCAGAGAGCCCATCAGATGAGCAAATACTTTAAGGATACCAGAAAGGGAGAAAACTAGAGTGAACTCTGTGTATTGCTTCATTGGAGTTGGATGCTAATGTGAATAAACAGCTCATAATAATTTCAGCTGTGTCCACCTCAAGGGCCTGGGAACAATGGCAGCAGGGTGGAAGCAGCACCCTGGCATCCACATGCCCCCTGGTACCGTCCTGCACTGAAGAAACCAGGGCCAATCCAAACAGTGGACCCCAAAGCAGGAGCAGGGGAAGTAGCCGATGAAGAGGCTCTCTTGCCATGCCCCCAAACAAGGAAGAGCTCAAAAGTAAGGTTGACATGTCAGGAAGGACACAAAAGTCAGCTTTGGCTGGACCTCCCTGGCCAAGTCAGAGATAGTTTGAACATGTAAAGTGTAATAGGAACAGACTATAAAGGACAAAAGAGGAAAATGTCAATCCTTTCTGAAATAAAAGCAAGCCAAGCTTGACTAGGAACAAAATAGTTATACAAAATGCTGACAGAATATCTTTTTTTAAAATTTTGAGACAGGTTCTTACTAAGTCACCAAATTGCCCGTGCTGGGCTTGAACTTGCAATTCTCCAGCCTCAGCCTCCCAGAAAAAATAACTTTGTAGTGGGAAAACCTGGCAGGCAGGATCCTAATCAGGCGATCCCAGTGAACAACATCAGGATGGGAGAATTCACAACCTTTGCTACGTGGTAAGACACAGTGAAAAGAACAGAGAGTCACTTCTGGTTGTTCCTGCCAGGGAGGCTCAGTCTGATCACCAAGGATTAGCACACATCCAACTTGGAGGACATTCTACAAGCCAGCTGGCAACTAACCTTCAAAAGTGTCAAGGCCATGAAATCCTTGAAACCAAAGAGATGTGGCAATGAAATCCCACGTGTTACTTCAGCCTGGATCCTCTTGCTAACAGAAAAGTCACCAGGGCAAGTGGTGGGACTGGAATGGATGTGGAGACCAGACAGTACATGTGACCGTCACCTTCCTGATCTGGCCAGCTGTGTTGTGTTGTGAGGAGAATGTCCTTATTCCTGGGAAGGACCCTCTCATCTAGGAGCATGGAGATTCTGTGACATTTTATTGTCATATGAGTCAAGGAAAAAATACTGCTTATTTTGCATTTGCAACTTTTTTGTAAGTTTACATTGTTTCAAATTATTTTTCAGAATTTAAATTTAGAAAAAGAGACTATTAGCTCGTGAGAGCCCAAAGGACAGACCACGTAGAAATTCTCACCCAGTACCTGACACACGCCCAGCTCAGGTGAATGCTCAATAAACACATGCTGAATTTAAATCTGAGCAACTCTGCTGAAGATAATATGTAACATAACAACCACTGCTAATTCCTATCGTCTTGTTTTGAAATCCTGTATCTTTTTTTAATTGTGTTTGTGTTGTTCTGTTTTGTCTACATGGTTGTTATTTTTTTTCTCTTTAAAATAAAAAAATGTTTAAAAAGGCTGTGAGATACAGAAGAAATATAATACAAAGACCTCCTTTTCAGGCATATTAATTTTATTGTACAAACATTTGTAAAGATTCCTGTGTGCCAAACATTGTTCTAAATATTTTTAAATAGCTGTATGAAGTACGTGCTATGATGTCCCCACGTTGCAGCGGAAGAAGCTAAAGAACAGAGGTTGTGTGATCTGCCCAGCGTCATACAGCTTGTGAGTACAGAGGCTGAGGATCCAGTCTGAGCAGAGTTCATGCTCTTAGTCACTTCACTAAGCTGCCTCCCCAAGAGCTCACAGGCTGGAAATATAAAATTTCAAGATCTTTTACATTCAAAATATTTGGTCCTCATCTGAATGTCTGTATTCTGTAAACAGTATTTTAAATTTCTGAAATAATTGCAGATTCTTTATTTCATAATGGACAGAACTGCCGAAGATAAGCCATTCTTGAGCCAGGGACTGGTCTTTGTGAGCTGTGCTTGCCACCAGCTTTGGTCCACACATAAATCCACACAAGTAGACATTCACATCTTAATTACATCAACCATTGCCTGGGTGGCCCCAATATATTTAGATTTTTATCTGTGTGCTCTTTACTTTTTCCCATTTTCCTCAGGACCCTCACATGCGCGGTTAGACACACCCTGGGCAGATCATGGCACAGTCAATCTTCCATACAGTGAAGGAGCTCCCATGGGCACTGACTAAGTTCCCACGCTGTGACAACTTGCCATCGCGTCTCACTCTCTCTTTAGAAGGAAATGAAACAGTGGAAGGAAATGTGTATTCTACACGTTGGGGTATTTCTAGAGTCCCTGTAAAAAAAAATCAAAGCTCCTCTGGCCCCAGCAAACTTCTCTGTCTCACTTTCTCCCTCCTGTGAAAAGTGGAAAGCTATTGTCTCATTCATTTATGTTCTGGGGGGAAAATCTATGTCAACACTGAGATGAAACATTCATTAGACTTCCTTTATAGCAAATGGCTCATAAAGTAAATCCAATAAATAAAGACTCTTCTTTATAATTCAGAGGAGCAAATTAGCCAATAAAATTATAATAGGCATGACACAATGAGTCCTGTTTCATGAGAATGGTTTTACTATTTCTGTAGCACATGATGTTCTTGCAAAAATGTACCACAGGTCTCAGGTAGGCTTTGAGCAAGTTCTATGTTGCTAAATAATTATTCTTAGGACTTTTCTCTCCAAATGATACTTAGCCCTAAGTTTTCTATTGTTGTGCCCCATTTCCAATGGGGTGAAAGCAGCAGAGATCAAACAGGAGGGAGGAGAGCTTTTACTCACTTGGAAGTGCTATTTCTATGTTCTCAAGTAGAACGAGGACATTTTCCTACATTTCTCTGTGCCAGTTGCCCACCGTAGATAAGACATTACTTCTTAAACAAATCAGTAAATATTTAGCTAGCTGTGCATGTATAACTGTGTGTCCTCTGCTATCATACCCACACTATAAATGCCTTTCGGTCACAAAATCACAGGTGCTAACACCATCTGTGCTCAGAACACCTGCCTCACATTCGTGACTTCCTCCAACACCTGCCCAAGTTACCAACAGCTAGCACCAGTCTTTCTGCACCTGACAGGGTTTTCTTGTGGCCCAAGCCTGCCGTGCTGATGTAGAGGCAGGCTGTTTACTCTGGAATTCCTGTCCCCAGGAGTCATCAGGACTAAACAGAATCAGTGTCCCTTGAGCAGGATGACTTTGAGGGAGTGTTTCCTATAGTTTCCCCAGAGTGACTCATTCCAGTTGCCCACAGTGTGGCGGCTTCATGCCACATCCTTTATTATTCACCATCTCTTCCCTGGCTCATTTCCACACTCTCACACTATGTTCCCTAAATTAACACTTGCACTTACCACCTTGCCAGGCATCGTCTCCTAGGGAAACCCAAGCTAAGGCAAGCACTCTGTGGAACATGGACATTCACCAAAAACCAGGCACCAACAGCTGTCTTGTTGTCAACAACTCCCCACACAAGGACTGCAAAGCACAGCTCATACTAGTCCTTAATTTTTCCTACCTCCTGCCATCTCCCTTCTCTGTTCCTCACCTTGCACCAAAGCTCAGCGCCCCAGGGACAGACCTTCTCTGCCCCTAATAGCCCTTACCCTGAAGTTATACTTTCCTGTTACTCTGTGGTTAAAGATGTCTGCTGTTTGTGGTATCGATCCTTTTGTGTAATTGGCTGTTATGAATAGTGTCCTTATTCTTGCTCTGTGAATGAAAAAGATAGCCTACCATATGTTTATTTCCACCAGAGTCACCCTGCCATCTGGGCAGTGGAAGCTGGTGCCCCAGGGAGACATCACTATAAGCCAATTTACATCCAGACACAGATTCTAGATGTGCAGTCTAAGTTTGGACACAAAGCCAGCTCCAGCTGACAATGCCACTGGCCCTGATTGATGTCACCCACAATACATGGAGGTTCCCATGTCTCATAAACCGGGGCAGAGACACTGTGCAGGCTGCATAACTAATCTGATTGTTTATTCCCTTTCTATACTCATCTTTATTTGATCTGAGGGCACCAAGTCCAGGATAATAACTTCAAGTGCCCCCTTCCGTACCCTCAGGTTTTGCCAGAAAGGGATCCAAAGGCACTATACCTACTAGTCAGTATTTTCTTTATGGCAGCTCACATTTCTGTGATGGCTAATTTTTATTAAAACAAAAGAGAAGGTTATGATAATAAAGATCAAAATTTCATACCATCAATTTTTCACAATCTCTTTTAGCTCCCTCCCCCAAAAGCATTATGAGGTATGTGCAGGTGTGATTTTAGTGACCTGCTTTCTGGCTGTTTTCCAAAGCAGCATTTTTGTTTTCTCATTATTTTCAATAATTTTTTAATTTGTTTTTTTGTTTTTGACTTTGTTTCTGTTTTTGTTTGTGTTTTGGGTGCCAGGGGTCAAACTTGTGCTTGCCAGGCAGGTGCTTGTGCTGCTGAGCTATATCCCCAGCCCTTCAATGATTTTTTTAATATGGAAAGAATCTGTGAGTATTTTCAGTAATCATCTTTCCTCACCACCCTAGAGCTTTATACATTATTCTTAAAAATGTTCCTGTGGAGCCTAGAAGCAGGAAGGAACTGGCCTCACTAGCCACAGCCCCCATTTGGAAGCCATACTCTCAGAATCCTCTGTGCCTTCTGCAGCCATGGAGTCCAGCTGGGATGAATCCCGGCATCCTCCTGCCCTGGTGCTGATAAGGTAGGATCCTTGTGAGCATTTCTTTCTCACGACCTCACAGCCATCTGCAGCAGAAGCTTCAAAAGCTGCTTTGTTGGCAGGTTTTTAAAACACACAAGCATACACACACATATACTTTATGACTTCTTTTAATCAGCCTGGGAAGTTTTACAAATTTTCTCAATCTGATATTAACAAGGACCCACTAGAGGGGGACTTCTGGGAGGTGAACTACATTCCTGGTGTCTAGCGAAGTACTTCATGTAGAGTACGTGCTCAATAAGTATTTATTATTTTGTCAAACTATTTGCCAAGTGAAACCAGTCCAGCAGAAAAATGCTACTCTTAAAAAGTTTAAAAAAAAAAAACTGAGTATGTAAATTAGTACACTGGATAAATATAGAATTATGTCGTCTTACTTCCCCAAAGCTTGATATTATGGGAACTCTGTGCTTCAAACTGAAGCCAATGGTAATTATACTAAAAGGAGCAGAAAGATACAATTGTACATTATTCAAGGAGTCCAGTTCCATCTCCCAAACCTCCTCCTGGGGCCATCACTCTCTTTTCCTATTTATCCTCCTCAAAGTCTCATCACGTGAGGCCTCCCACACCTGTTGCCACCCTCGACTCTGATTTCTCTACCTGACCCAAGCCATCCACTCCTACCACAACTGATGACATGAGAAGGTGTGATGATGAGATCTCAGTTCATTAACTGGGAAACACAAATTCACTCAGACAGAGTCCATGTTCTAAAGTAGCTTCCTTCACTCTATCTCATCCTCTTTCTCTATGTGGACAGTCTCCTGGCTCATTTGTAGAACGTCTATCCAAGGTTGAAGGTGGCACATTGACCGACTTTTATTTATTTGAACCTGTGCGGCAACAAATCCCCCCAAGGATCTCTAGGGAGACCGTGGCTGCACTGATGTGACGGAGAAAGTGGTTTGATGAATTCAGTTTGTGAGTCATTGCAAAGTCGTTATGGGGAGAGACAAACTCTGGAGTCCTCTCTTTCCAGGGTCAATGAAGCATATGTGCAGATCCTTCCAGATCTAGTCATTTTGTTCCAGCTCCAGCAGGAGAGAGCAAAGCTGTATTGAAGTCTCTTTTTCTTGCAGAACACTCCTCAATATTTAGAGCATTAAGCACTTTCTCCACTTTATATTTGAAACTGTGGCAATCATAGGGAACCTTGGCTACTTGGCCTGTAGTCTTGCCTGTCCTGTCACATCTCTTTTGAGAGGATGACCACACCACCCCTCTGACCGGGCAGCAGACCCCAGGCCATGTGCCCAGGCCATGCTGGTTGAATCAGAAGTGAGAATCCAAGCCCTGGATCCAGTCAGGACCAGCTGAAGAAAGTGGACTTGAAAGGGCAGGGCACTTCCAGGGACTCTGGGAGGTCAGGGATATCATTAGTCTGTTGGGTGCTTGAATTGGAAAGTGATGTAAAGTTCAGTTCAGAGAAACCATGGGTTCAAAAGAAAATGAAGGGGATTCTACAAGTGAAAGAGAGCAGAAACTGGTATTTAAAGAAAGAGAGAGACAAGAAAGAAAGTGGCCCAATGAGATCAGAGTTATCCAACCACACGTCTCCCTCCAGATTCCTGGCTAGAATTCCTACACTAGGGTTCCAGGACACACTGCATAGCCTTCTAATAATCTCCCTCTTTGTTAAAGTGAGTTTGAGGAGGTTTAATTCCAAAAAAGGTAAAAAGGAAAGGAAGGAAAGGAATTCTTAAGATAGGAACAGGAAGGTCCTGGGTGTGTTTAGCATTTGTTTGAAAACCACCTCCGGTGGCATTCCCAGAAGTACACTATTAGCTTTTCTTTGTAAATCAGGGAAATGATCCCCTGCATTTAAAACAGATTATGTAGTCTCTTGTCATTTTGAGAAATATTCTTAGATTAAATAACAGAATTCCTGAATTTGTAGACAAATCAACAGTCACAGACTCTCAAGTCAACATATCTAATAATCCTTACAGCCCTGTGACATGAGCCAAAAAATTCAGAGACCCTAAAACATTACAGAAGAAGGAAGGGTAGGAGATATATGCTTATCTTTGTTGAGAGTTAGTCAATTTCAGAGCAAACATAACACTGCCAGCAATAACTGAATATTCTCCCTATGATAAAATGTACTTTCCAGCAATACTGAGTCCTTCCCTCCAGTACTAGGTTATGAAATGACATGGTTTAGTTATTCTCATGCCAACACAAGGGTCGGCCCAATTATTCAGGTGTGAACTTGGGAGCAGAGTCCCAGTTTCTCTTTCGGAAGTAAAAACATGACCAGGGTGATAATAAGATATCCCCTACTGCCAAACACCCCTCCACAGGAGACTGATAACCAACGCCACATGAGCTGGACGGTCTCTCTTCTGGAATTTGATGTAACATTTCATACATACATTTGAACTGGTTGCCAGCCTTTGGAAATTTCCAAGGTTAATGAGATAAATCCAGCTGTTTCCAACTATTTGGAACTGGGGAATCTTTATCCAATTACTCCAGCAGCCAGAGAGAGTTGGAACATATTGGTAAGAAAAATTACAAGCCTGATTGTTCAAAGGTAAGAGAGAAAGAATTAAAGAGAAAGAGAGTGAAGGAGAAAACAAAGAAAGAAAGAGAGAGGGAGAAAGAAAATTCTGCAGCAAATTTCTGAGAAAGTCTTTTAAGTACAAAGGGGAGTTAAGAAGCTACTCTTTTAATCGCATACAAACTCATTCTGTTTCCTAATGCAGCCCCAGAGTAATGTAGTGAAAGCTGAACAGCTCTGGGTTACATGAAGGTCACTGGCATGTCCCGGCCAAAATCGGAGAGCCCAACTCCGGGCAGTAGTTAAGTGGAATTGTTGTAAAGCCCAATACTCTCCAAACTTTCTTTGTTGAAAGACCACTTTGTTTGCTAATTTAAAAGATTTCAGACTCCTTCAACAAATAATGTTCAAACAATTGGATGTCCACATGCCAAAAAATTTTATACTTTCCATCCTTTACAAAAATTAGCACAAAATGAATCATAGCCCTAAACCCAAAATCTAAAACAAAACACAAAAATCTTGTAGAAAATTTACTGCATGGTGCAAAAAGCTAATAAACTGGAGTTCACCAAAATTAAGAACTTCTGCTCTATTTTTCTTTTTTTCTTTTAAAGAGAGCAGAAAAAGAAAAGAACAATAGCAGCATACCAACATCATATAGATAAACGAAACAAAGCAAGAACATTAAAAATGATACAGGGTTTCAAAACAAAATGATAGGAATTAACAGTGATTGTTATATTACATATTCTTATCTTCAACTACATTGTTCAGATTACCAGATGTAAGAATGGAAGGTTGTTCACACCATTAAAGAGAATTTTAAAAAATTATTAATTAAAACATTAGAGATAATACAGAGTTTCACTAGACAAGATGGTCAGAATTCACCAATGGTTGTTCCATTGCATATTGTTGTCTTTAAATCAGCTGCTCAGATTACCAGATATAAGCATGCAAAATTGGTCAGAACATTAAAAATTTTAAGTGTTAATTGTTCCTTTCAATATACCATCAGACATCAGTGTACAGTTATCCCAGCTATCCATATATATATCCTTCCTTTTTCTTTCTTTTTCTTTTTTCCCTCATCCCAGTTGGAGAACTTCTGCTCTTAAGTACTGTAAGGAAAATGAAAAGACAAGACACAATGGGAAAAAACAGTTGCAAAGCACAATCTGATAAGGCACTTTTATCCAGAATATATAAAGGAAAAATTAATGATAGGAAAAGAAGCTAATTTTTTGGTTATTGGTAAACAATTTGAACAGATAGTTCATGAGTGAAGATAAGAGATGACACGTAGTCAGACAAAGAGATGTTCTCACACTCTTACAAATTCAAACCACAGTTGAAAGCAAGTAAAAGACAAGTTAAAGCCATAACACAGGGCCGCTGCTCACGTGCAGTGAGGACTAGCGGTTTTGAAACACATGCTGTCCGGTGCTGCAAGGGTGTGGAGCAGGTGGAAGTGTGGTTCTCTGTTAGTGGGAATACAAGAGGGCACAACCACTCCGACACATAGCTTTTGCAGTTTCTTATAAATTTAAACATAAACTCATCATATGACACAATAATCCCCTCATACAGTATTTACTTAAGTGAAACAAAAGTTATGTTCAAACAAAACATCAACATACATAAACGTTTGTACTGGCTGTATTCATAACCGCCCCAAACAGGAAGCAAACCAAATGTACCTCAACTCAGAAACTGATTAGGACAAAGAAACTATGGTCCATCCATGCAGTCCTACATGGATTACTAGGTACACGCTCGTAATACACACAAGAACATTGATGACTCCCGAATGTATTATGCTCAGAAGGAATCCAATCTCACAGGCTATGTCAAGATGGTTCCATTGATGTGTTATTCTTGCATAGTCAGACTTTAGGGACAGTAAACAGATCAGCACCATCAAAAGGAAAAGAAAAATTGAGGAGGGGGCAAGGGAACCTTCTATGTCTTCCCTGGGGTAAGAGCAACAAAACGTATGTATGCCCCAAAACTTGTATCAACAGGGGTGACTTTTACTGTATATAAATTATATCTTAATTCAAAAACAGGAAAAGACCTTCACAGATATTACTATTAAATACAATAAAAATGAATATTTAGGAAAAAATCCAAAAAAATCTACATCATATCATCCAAATTATTATTAGAGTCAATGAGCATAAAGCTTTCTTGATTGCAGTGCCTTTCTAAGCGCATATTCTCGGGTTCTGAATCCCCGTGTCACAGGCTGGGCCTCGGGCAAGGGCAGACTTGTTGCCATCTGCAGCCTGTACCTGGAGCGACACTAGTATCAGGGACATTTGTTGCTGGCCTTCTCGGCCTCCACTTTCCCTGTGAGTTATAACCTCCCCATCACAGTCCCGGCCACACTGGCCCTCTGAGCCAAGAGCAGGAATGCCACCCGATCCGCACCCTACATGCCCACCTCACACAGTTTAAACCTGGGCAGAAGGACAAAAATGTAGGATCTGATGGCCATCTCATTGCACCCACCACCGCGTCCAACGCAAACATGGGTGGGAACAAAGCTCTTGTTTTGATTTTCTACATCTTGGCCTCCAGAGCTCCTTTGTCCTCACATATGCCTGCGACATTTGCTTGTCTGTGACATTTCTGGCAGCCTCACTGAGCTACATTCCTTTCTCTGAGTCCAGGAGAAAGGGCCCCATTTCCTTGGGGACCCAAAGGCTCTAGGAATGACTTCCTTTCACTTCTTTCTCCACCACTGTGTGTGCTGGCCCTGCTTGGAGCAAGGGGACAGTAGGACGACATGTCCACCGTATCTTTTAAGATTATTGCCTCAGTAGGGACTCAAAAGTGAGATTTGAGATTTAGCATGAACCTGTGAGCATCAGACGGCTGTTAGGACTAAACAACAGGATTCCCAACTGGCTTGATCCTCAGAGGCTTTTGTCCTTTCTCATAACAGAAGGTTGGGTGTGGGTCCTTCAGTGGTTGGCGGGTGGCTCGGCAGCAGCAAGAACCCAAGTCTTTCTGTCTTTCCCTGTGGCCACTCTCAGAGGGGTGCCAAGCATCTCCTCTCTTGCTGCAGTCAGGCCCTGCCTGTTAGGACCAAAAGGATAAGAAGAGAAGACTTTCTGCCCCGAGACCCCCTTTGCATTAGGCAGGAGCTATTTCCCTAAAGCTCTCTGCAGTATCTCCTGAGGTCACTTTTGTCTGACTTCCCAGCTGCAAAGGAAGCAGAGAAAGAGAGTGGTTAGTACCACCCAACATGAAAGGCAACTCTGCCGCTGAGAAACCCAGATGACAGCCCACAGCCCTGTATTACAGGCCGGCTCCACCTTCTTCCTCTTAGGGCAGCCAGAAGCACACTCAGCTTTAATAGCAGAAGGACCATGGGGGAGGGGAAAACAATACCACAGGACTGCATCTGGGGTGTTCCAGTACGGACATCCCTGTTAGAGCACAGTTACATGGGCTTAACCCTCTAGACGTTAATGCCTTCGCCTGTGAAATGCAAAATGGGCATGCAGGGCCTACAGTGTACGGAGATCTTGAGAATTAAACAAGGTAATACATGGCAAGTACATGTGACATACCAAGTCCATAGTAAGTAGTCACTAAATAATGGCTGTTACTAGAAATATAAAGCAAGGAAGCTTATTTGAAAAGTATTAAATAGGGAAGGCATAGATTGCAGTTCACCGGAGTTTGGAAAAGGGAAAGATTGTTGTCTGTGGAAATCCCCTGGAAAACTGCACTGGGGAGCAGGATGTGAGCTGGCCTGGATGCACAGCTAGAAGTGGTTTGGGGAAGAGGTGGGAAGGCGTTCTCATTGAACAAAGAGCAGGAAAGGGAGGCTGGCCCTGGCACAGTCCCACACTCGTGCTCTGGCGGGGAGGGTGGCACTGAGAGCCAGCAAGCACCTACTGTGTGCCGGGCACTGAGGCAGGCACATTGCATGTGTCTCTTTAGGTTCTTCAACAGGCGTGTGAGGTGGGGCATTAGTCAAGGTTCACCTGGAAAACAGACCCAGTAGGATATGGTACGAGTCACCTAGGGCAGACATAACAAAATGGCATACACTGAGTTGCTTAATCCACAGAAACTCCCTTTCTCATAGTGCTAGAAGTCAGAGATCAGGGCTCCCACATATGCACCCTGGCGGACACATACTCAGTGTATATCGGATGTGTGTAAATACATGAAGAGAGTTATTTTCAGGAAGTGACTCACAAGACTTTGAAGGCTAGGCAAATTCAAAAGCTGATGGGGCAAGCAAAAGGCTGGAGACTCAAGAAAGAGCCACACTTCGAGCCCAAAGGTGATCTGCTGCAGAACCAGCAGAAGCTGATATGCAGGCCATCAGCTGGAGAATTGCCTCTTGCTCAGGGAAAGTCATTCATTTGTCCTAGTCAGGCCATCAGCCAACTGGATGAGCACAACCCTCTGAGCCAAGGGAGGCAAACTTCTACACTCTTAGTCTAATGATTTAAATAAATGTAAGTTGCATCGAGAAACCTTCTCACAGAAATATTCAGAATAATGAATATTTGACCAAACGTCCAGGCACTGAGGCCAAGTCAAGTTGACACATAAGATGAGCTGTCAAAGAGGTGCATAGTTTGCATACGAAGAAACTAAGGGCTAAAGCAGTTAAGTAACTCATCAAAGAAAGTGGAACAGCAGAGACAGAAATGAAATAGAGATCTGTCCGAATCCACGAACCATGTTTTCATGATGTTTTCACTGAATCTACAGCAAATTTCATTTTGTAGGACATTTTGAACCAAGAACAAGACTTGAACAATATTTGCCTATATACCTCCACAGCTATCACAGTGCCTTGTTACAATACTGCCTAAGGTGGGCTTCAGGGAATGGTGGGGGAATAGCTGGCTTCCTGGACTAAAATATTATCACTTTGGGTCATTATGGGGTAGACAAGGAACAGATTATTGGTATTTCCTCACATTTGACTTGGACTTACGACTAAGCTATTTAAACCAGTAGCCAATAGCCACACACGGCCCACTAAAATTAAAATTTCTAATACTGAAATAGAAACTCATTTCCTCTACTCCACTAGCCACATTTCAAATGCTGCATGGTTAGTGGCTGTGTATTGGGTAGCTCCGACCCAGATTATTCTGCCTTCCTAGAAAGCTCTTCGGCACTCTGCTCCTCCTCCCATGGGAGAACCCCACACTCCTGTCTCTGTTGAGGATATTCCTTAAGTCTTGGGGATGGATTCTGAGAAAATATGTAAGAATCCACCCAGCCAACCTCCCATCACCAAAACCAGTGAGAACCTGGCCCTCGGTGCCCGTCTCTGCCTCACAGAGCAGAGTACCTGCTCCTTCTACTGGATCTCTCTGTAGACCAAAGGTACCATTGACTTTTGGCTCCATTCAAACTATAAACATCTAACAAGCTCCAGATGCACAAGTAGTAGATTTAAAGTCCTGTCAGTATGGACACTAGTGCCTGAAATGAAACACTTGCCATTCTATTTGACTAAATTGTGAAGCTCACAATTTATGGGTTCAATAAAATGTGAGCTCTAAGAGCCAATTTTCAGATTGGAGTGTGTGTGTGTGTGTGTGTGTGTGTGTGTGTGTGTGTACAGTTTCTCAAAGCAAAGCTCATAGCACAGTTTAAAACCAGCCTTCAAGATAGAGCTTTGGTGGTAATAATCATTTTTTATGGACCTGAAATACTCTTTGTGTTAAACGTGTTGCTGCACAAAATGCTTTCCTGTGTGGGGTGATAAAACGAAATTGCTGATAAACCACAATGTCTATAAAGAGCCAAGACAGAGGCAGCAGAAAAAATTGAGCCGCTGCACAGGCCATGACGTTATCTTCTAGCATCTCCTCTGGGAAGGGCGGGCTGGAGTTCTCGAAGTTACAAATGACCTTCCTGGGGACGTGAAAACCTGCTGAGTTTCTAGCTGTGCAATAACAGTTATATTCAATATTTCACTCAAGATAGGAGTGACAGTTAAGAACAAAAAACTTGCCTTTGCCAATCAATGGGAATCAGAAAAAATACTCTTTTCTCTGACACCAGTTTCACCTCTCTGCTCCTGTGTAAAATGTGAACCCAGGAAGGTGGTACAGGTGTCCATTTCCCTAGCCTTCCTCAGGTGCAACAGCAAAGCTTGGACCTTATGTGGAAAAGAAACTTGAAAGACTGGGTGCAGTGGAGAGGGTAGAACTGTTGTGAGACTCAAGGAACACAGGGTAGGAAGTTATCGGGGTTGTCTTTTTGCCTTACATATTCTAGACTTGGAGCTGAAGAAGCTGGCAGCCCACAATGCCATCTAACACAGAAAGACACAAAAATAAGCCCCACAGATGTGTGCACTCTTTAGCCAAAGCACCAGGGAAGAAAAGGCTGATAAGACAGAAGACTTTCAGACAATAATTGCCCTCATCCAACCAAACACCACAGAAAGACTGTGGTGCTGCCCTCATCCACACCACAAAGGCTGAGCACACACAGCACAGGTAGTAGGGAGCCAGCACTGCCATGCTTGCCGTCTCCTGGGATAGAGACCGTGTGAGGACCTGCACTTCTACCCCTGCCCAGCAGCAGGGAGGCCCTCCTCCTCTCTCCCCGCTACACAAGACCCTGGTGGAGAGCTGGGCACTGTCATTAGTGGTAACCAACCTCCACTCTTGGGCTTGCAGTGAGGGCCACGGCTGTGAGCAGTGACCAAGCACTCCCATGCCCCATCAGGAGGCCTGCATGAAGGGGTAGGGGAAGAGCCAGAGCGTCACTTGACTTCCTGTTATGAGGAGACCCTTCACTGTCATTGGTTAAGGAGGAGGGCGATTGTGGAAAGTGAGCAGGTGTGGGAGGGAGATGCTCTGCACCTGGACTATGTCCTGTCGAAATCTGGGTCATGATATTGCACTGTAATTTAAAAGATGTTCCCACTGAGTGCAACTGGCAAAGGATACATGGGTCTGTTTGTATCATTTGTCACAATTGCATAGTAATCTACAACTATCTTTGAAAGAAGTTATATTTACAAGTGTGAACACCTCACCTTCTAAGGTAAATAACTTTATAAATGATAGTTAAATATCTAGTGATGTGGATCCCTCCCCACTCTAATACCCACTAAAGTGCAATATTTTCAGCTACAAAATTGTATTAGCTCACGATGGAGTAAAAAATTCATTCTCGATTCAGGAAAACACAACTCTCCTATGGATAAAGGGAAAGAGAAGAAAACCTAATAGTAAACAGATTTACCTTTTTTCTTGCTAGGTAATTCAATTTGACTCTTAAAATTCTTTGAGCATAAAAAGCTTATTCTTAAAGATTAACTCATAAGCATTTATAATATGTTTACTATTTTACATTCATTTCATTTAATATTTCAGACCCTTTGGAAACAAGCGAGTTCAACTAGACAATCACTGAGTCTCCTCCCTGCCCAGCCCCAGCTCTAATCCAGGTCCACGTCCAGCTCATTCAGAGCAAACTGTTATGCAGGGAGTCATAACCACAACAAAATAGCACCATTATTTTGTCATCAACAAACTAACGTCTGTTTCTTGACATCAGTATTTCTGGTGTGGTTAGTAACTGTACAAGACATAAGAGACACAGACAGGTCACTGGGTAATGAGAAGGTAAGAATTATTTGGAAATGACCATTCTTCTTTCTCCTCATCGCCCTCTGCCTGGAACCAATCTGTGTGCTGTGCTTGGAAAAACAATGATGGGCCATAAAAATTGTTTTTCCATGGCTCTGGCAACTGTATGCAAGACAGAGAGATGGAGAATGATGTTTGCGGAAAGAGCATGTGCTTTCTCAAAAATCCATTTGAGGGCTTTACCAACATGACTGCCTCAAAGTCAAGTGTAATTAAGACAGTGAGAACTCGTTTTGTATTGTTCAAACCCTGCCATATACATCATAGCTTTGGAATTGGCATCTCATTGTAATCATTCCCAAAGCCAAATGTCTTTGTGGGAAGAGAGGGAGTAAAATTGGTGTGACATCTTATGAAGAGAAATTCTTATAAACTCGCTTCAAAGACTCCTTACAAGATATAACAGCCCTGACTCAACACAGCTATGGGAAGAATTAAGTATAAATAAATATAAAAATGGCTATTAAGTTTCCATTCAAACTCATACACATGGGTTTAATACTAATAATTAAGGAAGGAGAGCTAGCAACGCACATGTAAAATTTAGCCAAACTGAAAATTCTTGAAAACTAAATCAAGACTTTCTGAAAACATACAGCACTACTGGGTTTGCCTGTCCCTGGTGACAAGAAACTGAGAAACTGAAACTAACTCCACTTAAGTATTCTCTTTGCCCTGACAGATACTATGTCACTCCTGCCAAGGAACCCCATAGGTTGGCCATTGGACAAACTGTGGTCGCCACATGGCCCCAATCGTGTCTGGGCTCCATGCTTTGCTGCCAAAAGAGCAGAATTGTCCTCTTCACCTCCAATCACATGACACATTCAGGTAGAAACCTTCTTTTGATTCTCATTTTCTTCTGGTCCCTCAAGGGTGTATCCTCCCACACTTTGGAGCTGAAATAATTATTATCAATCCTCTAGGATTCTAGGTTTGTGTCTATCTGACTTGGAGTTCTTTTGGTGACATTGCAGGATAATCAGATGATAAAATTTTTGCCCTATTACTGCCATCAAATCAACATGTCAGGGCAGAAAAGAGGGGCTGAGATGCACACACCATACCTGGTTAGGTGAAGCGATAGAGGATGGGAATTGTATATTCAGTCCCCATCAATTCTTGGGTCCACCTGCTTGACAGGGCTAAAACAATTGCAATATGTAATTTGATATAGAATTACACAACTTATGAAATACTTTCATTCACATTATGCCATGTGAAATTCATGATAATGATGCATAAATATTGCCATTCTCTAAATGAGAAGACCACAATTCAACAGAGCGACTTCTCAAAACTGTGGCTACTGAGGGGCAGATAGGACTTAAAGCCAGAGATTCCAAGATCATTGACCTGTCCATCTTACCACCACTGAGACTCAGCAGGGGACTCAGTAACTGGGAGGACATCCTGATCGACATCTAGTGCATTAAATACATAACTTACATAACTTTAGAAGACCACAGGCACTCCTGGAAATCTGTTGCTCCAATTGAGTGCTAAGCCAGGACCTCACCATTACTATGAATTTATCAATATTTTAAATGTTGAACAGTACTGCTATAGTTTAGATCTAAAATACCCTCTGAAAGACTCACATTTGGTGATAGGGCCTGGTCAGAAAGGTAGGTTACTAGGGGCATGACCTGGAAGAATATGTTCTCATTGCAAGCTGCTTCCTCCCTCTCTGCTTTCTGACCACCCTGCAGTCAATAGCTTTCTCCCACTGTGCCATTCTGCCTTGGAGCCAGTCAGCCATGGACTGAATCTACTGAAACTGTTACCCAAAATAAAACTCTCTTCCTTTAAGTTGCAAATTGCAGGTATTTTGTTCCCACAACAGAAAAGTGGCTTACAAAAGAACCACTATTTCTATATGAAGAACTTAGAATCTCCTCTATCTTCAACCATAGAATATATTAAATACTCTATAGTTATCAAAGCCTCCTCTGACAAAATGTCTGTCAAATTTCTTTAACTGGGATGTTATTACATTTTTTTTATGCACTGAACAAAAGGAAATGACTATTAGAAGTTTTAAAGAATGTTTATGGTATTGTCTTTTATTAGGCAAAAGATACCTAGTAGCTATGGTTTGTATCTAGATGTCTCCCCAAAGCCTCATGCACTCACAGATGGGGAATTTCAAAGGTGGCTGGATTAGAGTATGTGAATGGGGGTTAAGGGTATAATGCCAGGATTAAGAGTGTGATGCTGGCATTAAGGGTGTACCATCCTGGACATGGGTGGCACCAATAAATAGACATAATATTCATTAACAACAAAAGGAGGGGAGGAAAGAAAATAGGGTTGCTGCCACTGCTTCACTACTTCGCTGCTGCTTGAGTTGCTTGGAGCTTGCTGCCTTCTGCCTTCTGCTTGCCATGCTATGAATTGTTTCTCCTCTGCAATTCCTCTCTGCTATGCTACCCTGCTTTGGAACCAGCTGACCATGGACTGAAACCTCTATAAACTGTAAGCTGATATAAACCTTTCCTCCTTTAACTTATGGCATTTTTGGCAAAAAGAAAAGCAACTAACACACTAGTCCTCTAATTCATAGCTGTATAAATGAAGATGCCACTATACAGCTGCCATATTTTATGATTTTGTGATTGTCTTGGTTACTTTTCTCTTGTCGCTGAGACAAAATACCTGATGCCCAAAATTAAGCAAGGAAAGGTATATTTAGCTCACAGTTTGTGGAGATTTCAGTCCATACTCAGCTGGCTCCAAGGCAGGGTGGCAGAAGGCAGAGGGCAACAGTTCATGGCAGCAGAAAATAGCAAAATAACAAGAGCAAAAGGGAGAAATGGCAAAGAGAGGAGCAAGCTTCTTTCCCTCCCCTACATTGTATGCAAACTAATCACCCCAGGGCAGGTGTAGCACTCACACCCATAATCCCAGCACTGGACCATGACTCAGTCATAAACTCTAGACGCCCGTGACTGCATGAGGCTTTGGAGAGACATCCAGACACAAACCATAACAGTGATATTTTGAATACATCATTACAATTTATTAAAGAAAAGCACCTTATTTAATATTAACTGAATAAAATGGTTCCCCGGAAGTCACTTGAATGAGAAACATTCTAATGTAAACCTTAGTCAGAAGCCAAAACCACTGATTGTATGTATATCAAAAACAGGCTTATTCCTATAATCTATATGAATATTTTAACTGTCCTCACTCTTACATACTTTGGAAATGCTTATTAAAACTATAAAGCTAAATGTTGAAAAGCAACCAAACCTATAGTTACTGTAAATTTTGGCCCAAACAAAAGTAGTCAGATCAGCAAAACTCATGGGAAAACAAGATCTGAAGTTTGCAGCCTATTAATCTCTTTCTATGACAGAGTAATAAGCCTGGTAAGTTGAAAAGGAGCAAACAATATAATATATCTTGACTTAAGAAAGGTTTTTTATTTAGTTTCATACAACAAAAGAATAACTAATTAGAAAAATATTCAGAACACAAAACTACTTGGTGTGTGGATACCTGGTTAGAGGAGTAGATCTAAGAAGTAACTATGGGAAGCCAGTGTCAGCAAAGCAAATATATTTTACATTTTAATCTAGCATTTTTCACAGAAGTATGTTCACTAATGCAAGAACGCCACCTCAGCAAAGAAGGAGACAGCCCCAGAAAAGGTCTTGCTGCCCTCAGGGTGCTTCCCGGAAAGCTCTGGCAAACAGGAGAGGAGAAAGTGCAAAGGGAATGGGTGGGAATGGTGGAGGGAGAAATGAAGATCTGAGCAAGGGAAGTATTACTCAGCAGAAAAACAAAAGTGAAGGAGAAATGGACCTATGGGTCATAATGAATTATACATTAGATACAAGTAAATGCTATATCTAGAAGGCACTTTAAAAGATCACTTGGCTCAGTAGACAGATGTCAGTTTTTATCAGCCTTTGGTGAAAAGAAAAAAATAAAAACACTATATTAAGTTTTTCACACAACTTTTAAATTGAATATAGAGCTGTATTTTATTGTTCAGCCCTCTACCACCCTTATATGTATTATAGTGGCAGTAGGGAGTGTGCTGGTTCTGTTTTAATACTCTTATTTGAGAAAAAGAATGTTCTCAGTTCCATGTTGGTCACCAAAATCATTTTGGAAATGACATAGGTCAGTGAAATCCAAAAGTCTAGTCCTTCCTTCTGTCCCTTTCATCTAAGTAAATTAGTCTGTGACATAACCAAGTCTACTCAGTTGGAAAGTTCCCTGGCAACTCAGGCAAAACTCCAGGCTCTAAATGCCTGGCTGGTCCAAGACTTACTCAGTGCCAAGTGACCCACTTGCCTAATGTCCTAAACCAAATTGGAAAAGAGGGTGACGTGCTGTGGGCACATTCCAGGTGTATCAGAAAACCAGGCTGTCACTCCCGACTGTGAAGCAAAGACATTAGCTCACCTCCCTATGTGAATAAGAAACAAATTAAAACAAGGGCAGTCCTGACCCAAAGAGGCAACAGCAGGAAATGATTATGTAGGATTAAGATTCTTGTTTTTAGATGTGTGTGGTAAAATATTGTCTGGATTGATTCTATTTGCCTCCTTTGATGAAGCCAAATTAACTTAAACCAGCCATTACAAGAACTGTGGGTTATGAACAGCAATGTCACATATTCTAAAAAAATCACCCTGGAGGCTTCTTGATTAAAACATTTTAAGACTTCTTTGATAATTAAGAAGCCCTATAATAATTACATTCATTAGGAATTACACCTTGGTAGGTCCTAACCTCGAATAATTACCATAGAAACTTCAAACAGAAAAGTCCTACCATGCTCCCTTCTGCTCTTCTCCCTAGGGAAGCTGCCCCCACTTCCTCTCTTTGGAGGAAAATCCTCATCAGGGGGTGGGGTCTCTCAGCAATGCTCCCCAGCACTGGACTACATGTTCCCCAATACTAGGAACACAGAGCTGGTTATCACAGAGGAAAGGGGAGAAGACTCTTGCAATGATTAGTGTCACGTGTCAACTGGACTGAGCTAGCAGTCACCCAGATAGCTGACTATCACTTTGGGGTGTGTCCACGACTGGTTCCAGAAGACATTAGCATTTGCATAGGTAGACTGTGTAACGAAGATCTTCCCACACTAATGTGGGTAGGTGGTCTATCCAGGGCCTGAGTAGAACAATAAGGTAGAGGAAAGGTGAATTTACTCTCTCTGCTCAAGTGGGGGCATCCACTTCTCCTGCCCTCAGACACCTGGCACTCCTGTTCTTGGGCCTCTGAACTTGTGAAAGAGACACCATCAACTTCCCTGGTTCTCAGCGGTTTGGGTTTGCATCTCTTCTGGGTCTACTGTTCCTGCAGTGTGGACCTTCTTGGCCTCCATAACCTCGTGAACCAGTCCTGCATAGTAAATTTCCTCCTATGTATCTATAGCTGCCCTGTTGGCTCTGTTTCTCTGAAGAAATCTAATACAACTCTTTCATCCATTGACTGAAGTCACATTCGGGCAGAATCATCCTGCTAACTCCTTTAACACATATGTGTGTGTAGACATATACACATGTGCTTTTAATTACATTCTTTTGTACTCTCATTTCCCTCATAAAAACCACTGGCCCAGAACACACACTGGATGCCATGCACACCTGCATAGCTGTCCATCACCCTGCTAACAGACACTTCGCAGCATGGACACTATATCATCCATTGACACAGCACCGTTTGAGAAATAAATACCCATGCCTGGACAGAGGAGACACATTTCCCCCCAGCTCCACCACTCAGGAGTGGTGTGACTCCAGCCAGTCATTTCCCTCCCCTAATCTCTATTTTCTTGTCTATAAAAAGACAGAAGTAGAACCCTGGCACTGCTAAGTTTCTGCATCTTAGCATTTAAAGTTCTGTACAAGAACAAATGACTTAATAACCACCAGCAAAACCAAGCACATGCATTGCAGCCGGAGGGAAGAAGAATCTGCGGCTGACCGTAGCCAAACTTAGACTTTAATGTGGGGTTCTTCTTACAGTTAGTTTTGGAATACACTTAAAAACCAAAAGGAAGCTAGATTCCAACCCCTAAGTCAGTCCAGCCATCATTTTCCAAGTGTAAAACACAGAGCTGCATGCCTTGGGCAGTCTGCCTGATGCAGACCAGTGGTCAACTGACTACACAGAAGTCCAAAGGATAGGGCTCCTGGCACTGAGTTCAGAGTAGCTGAATTACACAGCCTAACCCCTGAGAAAACACCTGACCTGGCACCACTTTCTGACAGGCACCAGTGGGTGCTGTGTTATGTACTATTCAGAATGAACGTACACAAGCCTGGAGCTATCCAGCCTCCCCCTATGCTATGAAAATCAGGTTGACCCCAGACCAAGTAAAAAATCAGCATTTATCAGAGTGCTGATGGGTTTTCAGAAACAGAAAGACTTGCTCCCTGAATAGAATAAATCAGTTCTTTGAACAATATGGCACAGCTTGAGGGCCTGCCTAGGGTGAATGGGAATTAAAATAATCAAAATCAATGGTAATAATGTGCTCAAGAAGCAGTTCTGAAATGCAGATTACCCACTCCATAGTCAGCTCACTAATGACATTAGGTAGTATGAAATACAAACAGGAGAAAAAACAATCTAAGCCAATTACACTGATTATGCTTCTGACATCAAAAGGTACGGCAGATGATACCAAATTTCCATATATTAATATTTAAGCCAGCATAGAACAGAAAGTACTGCACATAATGAAGACCCACTAGATTTCTGTACACATAGCTAAAATCTCTAATCAAGCCAAAAACAATTTTCTAAATGATAATTAGCAGTAATCATGTTCTTTAAGGGCAGGATATTATGAAGTACAAACTACAGTGTTAAAAAAAAAAGATGTAAAATGCATAATTCCATGTACTAGCTATAGGACAGAAAATATAATAAACAGAGCGAACTTCAGGGTAGCCCTCTCAAGATCTTGTCAAGAGATGATTCTCCAATCAAGAAAACAGTCATGTATGTGATTGGAATGATCAAAAGGTAGATTAATATTCATCAAAGAAAGACAATATTAACTAGGTAGGAAGTATGTTTCCCATCAGGGAAAGAAAGAGAGAGAGAGAGAGAAAGAAAGAAAGGAAAAAGGCAGAGAAGGGGGAAATAATAGGAGTGGAAAGAAGAAACTTAAAAATCTAGATCTTATAAAATATTTTGCTTAAAAATAATGTACAATTCTATCCAGGTCTTTAGCTGGCTCTTCTTTTTTTTTTTTTTTTTTTAAAAAAAAGATTGCTTTGCACATGGGGCAAAGCAGAATTCCTACCAAGGAAGCAAAGAAGAGTGTGCACTCCATTTGTCTCACTACCTGTGTTCCTGCTAGGAGTTGTGTAGATGGGGAAAATGGCTAATTAAAGCAACAATATACACACAGAGTGTTCTCCTGTTCACACGCCATCCCAGAAGTGTGAACTCCCAGCAGATGAGACACTTTGTAAGAACAAAGCAAGGTTGGTACACAGCACAAATCACTGAAGACAGGAGGATTCTATGATGCTTTTCACATCTGTGTAAGGCAGCTTTCTGGTAAGGCACCATTCCAAACACCTGAGAGGATCAGCCCATGAAGAGAAAAGGTTTATTTAGGTATATAGGTTTGGAAGTCTGCCTCTGATCAACTGGACACTTTGCTTTCAGGCCTCTGGTGGTCAGGGAGCACATCACAGTGGAAGCGCGTGGCAGAACAAAACCTCGTCCCTCGTGGCCAGGAAGTAGAAGGAAAAAAAGGACAGGGCTGGAGTCCCAAAGTCCCCTTTGAGACCACACTGCAGTGACTTGAAGATTTCCCATGAGGCCCCACATCTTAATGGTTCCACCATCTCCCAAAGGCACCATCGGAGACAAAGCCTGTTAATAACACATAGACGCTTGAGGAACACTAGATATAAATGACAGCGACAGATAGGCCTTGGGAGCCCTTTGGGACAGGTCCAAAGGTTACCAACACAGATTTCATCATGTTTTTCAGCTCCTTGGCAATGTGCAAAATAGTGCTATTATCAGGAGAAAGAACCGTGGTGCAGCACAGAAAAAGTGACTTTCCTCACATCCCATGGCTGGTAGCCAGGACTAACATGGAAGGGACACAAAGACAATGTGTTTCTGCTCACTGGAGGAGACACCTCAGATAAGTTGGAAATTGAATCCAGTTCAGGAATGAAAACCAATTTGTAAAACTAGCTCTGATATGTGACAAGTATTTCATTCCACAGGTTTCAAAGACTCCAATCTGAATGACCACACCCATGAAGTTCCTACAATATCATATTTGATAACAAAGCCGTGTTTGCTTTTGGTATCACTGGAACCAGCCCCCGCCCACCACTAACTATACACTTTAAAAAAAAATCCAAACTGTTAGCTTAAGTTTTTAAATAGAAATAAAAATTTCAAGTTAATTTATACAGCATCAAGTACTGTACCAATCTCTTTGCTCTCCAGTTGCCTCATGAGCCTGAGGGAGGAAATTCTGAGAAGAAAACCTCAATGTCAAAAATCCACCAAAACTGAATTTACTCAGTATCACTGAACCTTATGCATAAAAATGATTAAGATGGTAAGTTTTCTGTTATATGTGTTTTATCACAGTATAAAATTGGAAAATAGTTTATGAAGTTATACCTGAAGCTGAAAGTAAACAAAAGAAAGCAAACAAAAAGAAAGGTTAAAACAAGTCAATGGCTCTACAGGATATGAATAAGCAATATTTCAAATATCTTCACTGAGCTTTCATATTCTATCATATTACCTTCCTTTCCTATTCTTTTATTTTCTTTCCATTTCCTTCTCTTGTCTCTCCTCTCCTCCCTTTACTTTTCCTTGCCTTTTCGGTAATATAGCCAGTTGTTGATTTCACAGAGAAAGTACTCTAATTAGCCATGACTAAAAAAATCTACACCAAGATATAAAATAGTCAATATTCCAGAAATTCAATACAAGAGCAGAATATTATAAGCTATTAGAAAAAAGAAACTAATCATCTATAATGGAAATCCCATCAGAATCATAGGAGACTTCTCAACATAAACCCTCAAATCAAGGAGCATTTGAAGTATTTCAAGTCCTAAAAGAAAACAAGCTCCACCCCATATTGATGTACTCCATGCAAAACTGTCCTTCAGAATTGATGGAGAAACAAGTTACTTCCATGATAAAGAACACCTGAAGAAATTCATGACCAACAAATCAGTATTCAGAAATGTTCTACAGGACATTCTAGAAAGAGATAACTAGGACTACAACTCCATGAAACCCACCAGAATGAATCCACCAGGCAAGGCAAGCAATTAAACAGAGGTGAAAAAAGGGGTGCTAACAACAGGAAAATAAAATGACAAAGATAAATCAATACATATCAATTACAACCATAAATGTACATGGTCTCAATTCACCAATCAAAAGAAACAGGCTGGCAGAATGGATCAAGATTCAACAATATGATGTATACAAGAAACACATTTAATTTAAAAAGAAATTCATAGACTGAAAGTCAAAGGAAGGAAAACCATACTACATGTGACAGGAACCCAGCAGGGGTAGCTATTCTATTTTCATACAAAGTTTATTTCAAACCAAGACTGAGTAAGAGAGACAAGGAAGGTAACTACATCCTCAGGGAACAATCCAAGAGGAAGAGATAACAATCATAAATATATACACATCAAATACCACATTCAAATATATAAAACAAATATTAATAGACATGAAAGATCAAATAAGCACTAATACAATTCTAATGGGGGACCTCAATACCCTACTGCCACAAATAGATAGATCAACTAGACAATAAAGTCAACTGAAGAGATATCAGAACTGACCCACACTTCTGAACAAATGGACTTAGTAGATGTCTACAGAGTGTTCCACCCCACATCAGAATACACATTTTCTCAGCAGCACATAGGACGTCTCCAAAAGAGACCACACACTAGCTCATAGAACATGCTTAAGTAAATGCAAAGAAATTGAAATTATCCCATGCATATTGTCAGACCATAGTGCAATGATGTTGGAAATTAGTGGCAAAAGATACCCCAAGAACTTCATAAACACATGGAAATCAAATAACAGCTTCCTGAGCAACCAATGGATCACAGGTGAAATTAAAGAAGAAATTAGACAGTTTCTACAATTAAATGATAATGCTAATCCAACACACTAGAATTTGTGGGATACAATGAAAGAAATGAGGGAAATTTATAGTGGTGAATTTCCATGTCAGAAAAACAGAGCAAGCTCATATAATATTCAACATAATATTCAACCACAAGCTTCTAAAAAGGGAAGAGTGGCTCAAGCCCAAAGTGCATATGGGGGAGGAAATTATAAAGATTAGAGAAAAAATTAATGCAACAGAAAACAATATAAAGAATGAATGAATCAAAGAGTTGGCTCTCTGAAATATCCATTAAAATTGATAAACCCTTATCCAACTTTATCAAAAAAGGAAAGAAAAGATTCAGATCCATGCAGTTAGGAATGAAACAGGTGAAATCACAACAGATCCTGCAGAAATCCAGATCATCAATACCTACTTCAAGAACTTGTATGCTAATAAGATGAAAAACCCAGAAGAAATGAACAGATTCCTAGATATATGTGAATTACCAAAGCTGAATCTAGAAGATATAAATATTCTAAATAAACCAATATCAGTCAATGAAAATGAAAGTATAATTTTAAACCTATCAACAAAGAAAAGCCCAGGCCCTGATGGATTCACTGCTGAATCTACAAGAAATTTATAGAAGACATAATGCTGTTACTTCTCAAATGCTTTAACGAAATTGAAAGGGAATCAATACTCCCAAATACATTTCAGGAACCAAGCACTACCCTAAACCAAAACCAGAAATGTGCTCAGACAAAAAGGGGAACCACAGACCAATATCCCTAATGAACATAGATGCAAAAATCCTCAATAAGATACTGGCAAATAGAATGCAGCAAATCATGAAGAAGATTATATAACATGACCAGTAGCATTCATCCCAGGGATGCCAGGATGGCTCAACATATGCAAATCACTAAATGTAATACACCATATTAACAGAGTCAAAGATAAAAATCATATGATCATCTCAAAAGATGCAGAAAAAGCATTTGACAAAGTCCAACACCCAATCGTGATTTTTAAAAAATACCCTACAGAAAATTGGAATACATGGTCTTTTTCTCAATCTGATAAAAGCCATCTATGCCAAACTAACAGCAAACATCACACTAAAGGAACAAAACCAAAAACTTGCACTCTAAAATGAGGAACAAGACAAGGATGTCCACTGTCACCACTTTTATTCAATATAGTTCTGGAAATTTTAGCCAAAGCAATTAGACAAGAGAAAGAATTAAAAGGAATAAGGATAGGAAAGTAAGGAGTTAAATTATTATTTGTGGATAACATGATACTCTACATAGAAGACCCCAAAAACTCACCAAAATCTTCTAGATTTAACAATCAGAATCAATCATGTAGCTGGATACAAAGTCAACACACAAAAATCAATAGCATTCCTGTACACAAATAACAAACTTATTAGAGAGAGAAACTAAGGAAACACCTTTCACAATAAAACCCAAGAAAAGAAATACCTAGGAATCAATCTAATGAAGGCAGTAAAAGACCTTTACATTGAAAACTACAGTACTCTGAAAAATGAGATTGAAGAAGATATCAGAAAATGGAGAGATATCCCTTGTTCTTGGGTGGGAAGAACCAATATAGTGAATATGGCCAAACTTTCAAATTGTTATACAGATTTAATGCAACTCTAATCAAAATTTCAACAGCATATCTCACAGAATTAGAGAAAACATTCCTAAAATTCATTTGAAACCAGAAGAGACCTTCAATAGCAAAAGCAATTTTGGACAACAAAGACAAAGCTGCGGGTATCACAATCCCTGTCTTCAAATTATACTATTATACAAAGCTGTGATGAAAACAGGATGGTACTGGGAGAAACAAAAACAGACCCAAGAATCAATTGAATAGATTAGAAGATGGAGGAAGCAACTTGAAACACACTCAGCCACCTTATCTTTGACAAAGTAGCCTAATATGTTCACTGGAAGAAAGATAGCTTCTTTAATAAATGGTGCTGGGAAAACCGGCTTTTCACATGCTGAAAATTAAAACTAGACCCATGTCTTTCACCACATACTAAACTAAACTTTAAATGCATCAAAGATCTAAATATTAAAACAGAAACACTAAATCTGCTGGAATATAGAATAGACAGAACCCCTGAATATGTTAGTGTAGGCAAAGACTTTATGAACAAAACCCAATTGCACAGGAACTATCACAAAGAATCAACTACTGGGATCTCATCTTAGTAAAAAGCTTTTGCATAGCAAAAGAAACCACCAACAGAGTGAAAAGACAACCCACAGAGTGGAAACAAATTTTGCCATCTGTTCCTCAGACAATGGACTAATATCTAGAATATATAAAGAACTAAAAAAAAATCAGACCCCTCAACTTTAAAGACCTAATCCAAAACTGGCATCTGAAATGAACAGACACTTCTCAGACAAAGATGTAGAAATGACAAATAAATATGTGAAAAAATGTCCAGCATCTTTGGTCATTCAAGAGATGCAAATTAAAACAACACTGAGATTCCATCTCAGTCCAGAAAAAATGGCTGTTATCAAGAAATCAACCAATAACAAATGCAGTTGGGCTGTGGGGATAAAGGAACACTTCTCCACTGTTGGTAAGAGTATAGACTGGGGCAACCATGTAGACATCAATGTGACAATTCCTAAAAAAACTAAAACTAGAGGTTCCATTTGACCCAGCTATTCCCCATGTTGGTATCTTCTTAAAAGAATTAAAAGCATAGTACCACAGTGATATATGTATACCCATGTTTATAGTGGCACAATTTATAATAGCTAAATCTTGGAAACAGCCCAAATGCCCATCAATCAATGAATGGATAAAGAAGATGTGGTTGTTTTTAGACAGTGGAATACTACCATGCCATAAACAGGGATAAGCTTGAGCCATTTCTAGCCAAATGGATGCACCTTGAGACCATACTCTTGAGTGAAATAAATTGGACACACATGTTTAAATACCATATTGTTTCCCTGGTGTGAGAAACCAAAAGTATAAATTAGGACCAAAATATAAAGTAGATATTGGGAAATGAGAAGAAAATATTCAAATGAGAAGGGAAACAAGAGAAAAGGGAAGCAGGAAGGAAAGAAGAGACAAGAAAAAAGAGAATAGAAGGAAAAAATTGAGACAAAGCTTTTGTAAATAAGAAGGGGAAGAGGGTTGGAAAGGCGGGGAAAGGAATGGGAAAAAAATAATAAGCTATGTCATGTACAGATACAAATTCCCTAAAATGAATGTGATCATTGTGTATATGCAAAATGTACTAATAAAATGGAGTCATTTCTTTCCTGGAAGGAAGGAAGGAAGGAAGGAAGGAAGGAAGGAAGGAAGGAA
>NW_004955425.1:26125914-26170805 GCF_000276665.1 Chinchilla lanigera | reverse complement strand
AAAGAAAGAAAGAAAGAAAGAAAGAAAGAAAGAAAGAAAAAGAAAGAAAGAAAGAAAAAGAAAGACAGAAAGAAAAAGAAAGACAGAAAGAAAGAAAGAAAGAAAGAAAGAAAGAAAGAAAGAAAGAAAGAAAGAAAGAAAGAAAGAAAGAAAGGAGAAAGGAAAGAAGGAAGGAAGATGAAAGAAAGAAAGGTCAATAGCTTTCCCTTCAAAAGAATAAACATTTTAAAAAGGATCAGGTTAAGGACAGAAATGCTGGAAGAGTTTCTTTTTGAGTCCTATTTCATACAAAATTTTTAAGAATCACCATCTGAAGAAGAAAAGGAAGTCATCATCCTTAGTATTCACTGAGCATCTATGGCATGTTCAGCACTTTGCTGGCCACTGTAAATAGTAATGTGAAATTAACTTCTCCTGGTCCCTTTAAGAATTAATCTCTTCAGAAGACAAAACTAACCCCACAAGGCTTTATTGATATAGGTCACACCAGACAATCAGCTTCTGTCTCAAGTGATATAGGAGTTTGGTGATGCAAATGTTCAGTGAGATGAACCTCTTCCTTGCTGGGGATTTGTCTGTGCAGCATCACTGCCCAAGACACACACAGTGTTTAAACCCTGGGAGATGTGCTTGGGGAAAGGGCTGATCCACGTTCATGGTGAGGCCTCAAATACTGACTGACTCCGCAAGTCTCTACTATGACATCTGCATCAATCATGTCTGCTGGGAGCGTCCTACTTTTAAGACTTAGCGTTCCAAAGCTGTGGGGGAAGGATGTGGCCACTGCTAAGCTGCAGTCTCAGTATCCTCTCATGGTCCTTTTCCCTCTAGAGAGTGCAATTTCCTTTATTCAGTAAACAGCTGATGAGATTTGCGAGCTAGGTGGACTCAGAAACCCATGGTCTGGCTCAGAATCACACTGACTACAGTACTATATGAAGCAAACTAAGAGGGGGATGAATTCATACAAAAGTGCTAGGACACAGAGAACTTTCAAAGAATAAATATAATGGGGGAAATCTTTAATGACCAATTGTGACTTTAAATTCGTTTTATTTATGAAAAATTTGTGTAATATCCACCACCTGTACTAAATAAATACTGGTACTTGACCGCATAAAACAATTGAAACATCTCTCCATCAGCTACTGTGCCAAGCAGAATTGAAATCAAGGGTGCAGAGTGCTGGGAATTGTCCCTCAGAAGCTCATCTGCAGAAGGCTCGATGCCCGGTGCAGCACAGTCCAGAGGTGGGGCATGGAGAAGCAACTGGAACATTTGCGTTCCTCAGTGATCAACCCGTGATGAGGTCGTACCTTGATGGTGTTACTGGGAGAGGATGGGACAGAGGTGGCCCTGTGCGGAAAGGAGTGGGTCGTGGAGGCAGGACCTTGAGGACCATAGCTGGCTCCTGGCCCCTTCCTCTCTGACTCTTGCTCTCTCTGCTTCCTGGACACCATGAGTGGAACAGCTTCCCTCCCCATCCTTTTTCTGACCACAGGGCTAGCACGGGGAGCCTCCTGAGCATGGACTGAAGTCTCGAAACCACCACTCAAAATAAACCTACTTGCCTTTAAGTTGTTTATCTCAGGTGTTTGTCACAGTAACAAAGTGCTGACTAACACAAGAAGTGAAGTCTAGTTTCAAGCCAATGTGATAAGGGTTTCATATTCTTTTAAAATTAGTATTTTAATTGTACAAAGGTACAAAATACAGTGTAATGATTTAATAGGGGTCTATAATGTGTAATGACCACATCAGGGTAGTTAACATTTCCATCTCCTTAAACATATTTTTAAAACTTTTGATTAACACACAATTGTTCATATTTGTATCACAGTGTGATACTTCAGAGCATATAGATACTGTATGCTGACTGAATCAGGGTAATTAACACTTTCATCTATTATTACGTTGTGTTTGGAGACTTTGAGTTCTTCTGTTCTACTCATTTATTAATTACATAATAGGTTATTGTAAACACTAGAACTTATTACCTCTGTGTTCAGGTGCCCATTATCTAACCTGCTTCTATCCCCTACTCTTCCTATCCTTTAAGAATTGCTATTATGCATTCTGATAGACTCTTTTAACATGCACATATGAGATAGAGCATATAGTGTTTGTTGTTCTGTGTCTGACTTATTTCATTTAACATAATGTTCTGCATTCCATCCATTTTCCAGCAAATGATAGGAAATCTTTTTATAGATGAATAATATTCCATTTTGTAAATGTACTACATTTTCTTTATCCCTTTATCTATGGATAAGTGTCTAAGTTGATTCTATGTTTTCTGTTGCAAACAGTAACAGCAATAAACATGGGTGTATCGATGTTTCTTAATATGTAAACAGTCAATACAAAGTAATAAAGAAAACAGTAACATCTAATATAAAGACAGACATACACAATTAGGCAATTTTCAGAAAAATTAAACTGGTTAATAAATGCATTGAAACATTTAGCATTATTAGTTACCCGTCATTAACAAGCATAGGGGTGTGAATTAGACAACAGTGAGCTAATGGGATCCCAGATAGAGCCACAGGGGCCTCTTCCCCTATAATTACACGGTGAGCATACATTTTATATCTCAAGCATGAAAGCATGGTTTTTATCCAATTTTTATCACTTACTGTGGATTAAACTATGCCAACCCTCAACCAGGTATTTTCTCATGTTATTCCTTCTACCCTGGTAACAGCTCTGTAACAGAATTCATGCAGGATTCTCTGTCATTCTCTGCTTTCTGGCCTAAGGGTTATGCCCATCCACATTTACAGCCTGTGTCTTACTCCAGACAACTGGGGTCACTGGGTGAGGATGGACCCCTGAGCATGACTGGTCAGCAGTCTTTGTCCTAGTGTGAAAGATGACCTGAGTCCCACAGAGCTCCTCTCTCAAAGAGAAGAAAAAGGAGGAGGAGGAGGTGGAGGAGGAGAAAGTGAAGGAGAAAAGGGGAGGGGTGGGGAGGAGGAGGAGCAGGAGAAGGAACAGGAGAAGTAGAAACAGTAGCAGTAGTATGCTGGTTGGCCCGTGGTGAATGACAGTGCATCAGAGTGTCTGGGCCCTAGTGGTAGAGGAGCCGAGTGTGCAAAGCTAATGCCTCTGCTGCTGAGTCCCTAAAGCAGATCTAACCAGAGTCAACCTTCAGCTGCAGGCCCAGGGAGCCCCTCTCACTATGGCTTCACTTTTGGCTTCTATCGCTTCCAGGGTCTTCCCTCATCTCCTGACTCCTGATCCCAGCCTCTGCTCAGTCTCCATGAGGGTTTCTACGTGTTGACAAACAAACTCCTGATCTTCCACTAAACCCTGCTCTCTGGAAGTCTTTCCCGCTTAGGCAACAGCTACCCTTCCATCCCGATTGCTTCGGAGTCTTTCCAAACTCCTCCCTCAAGCACACACACTTCTACTTAAATTGTTGGTGACGGGCAGGCACGTGTCATTCAGGGTGTGCACTGTACAGTCATCAATGTCCCATTATTAAGGCACTTTAGGCAGTGGAGTACTGGGAGGGGAAGAGGCATCTTTTCAAGTGTGTGCAAAAGTGCTGTACAGGGTAGCAGCAGCATGGCCCTTCCCTGCCTTTGTTCATTTTTCAAGACTTCTCATTCTGACACATGCCGTCTACCTCGTGTCCTCTAAGCTCTATGAGATCAGGCACTTTGCCGGTTCTGCCCCCCGACTATTTCCAATGTCTAGAGAGGCGCTAGGGATTTAATGAGCACTCAGGATTTTCAAATGAATCAAGCAGTATTAATTAATTAATGACCAATTGATACTATACTCTCAGAGAATTTATCACCCTTATATTCACATAAATCCAATGTAATAATATTTTTATCATATATTTTACCTATTTTTAAAATTTTATTCCTAGATGATCAATAAATTCCCTAAGGTCCAACAGCTAATAAACGGCTCCTACTGCTCCAAAGACCACATTTCCTAAACACTGTCTTACCCAAATAGAACGGTGTTCCTAAAGACAACCACAAAATAATGAGGAAGCTCCACGTTTGTTAAGTAATGAGGAGAAATCACATGCTTTAATGTTCTGTAGCAATGAATCACAACATTTATTAATAATCATCCCTTAATAAAGGAGAATTACAGCAATCTGCCTTTTAACATTGCATCAGGGAGAGAAGGCAATAAACTTCATTTTAAACAAACTAATGAAAAATGTCAAGAAGGGTAGTATTTGTAGGGAAAATCTATCACAGGTAATTAAAATCTGAAGGCTATATATATACTTAAAAAGTGGAAGAAATAAGCAATTATAAAACAGAAAGATCAGAGGAGATGATGGTAGATGGTTTTTCCAAGTATTTAATTAGGAGAATCTGCGGGCTACGAGAGCTGTTTCAAAGCTGTGATGAATGAAAACGAGCATGTCCCATTACAGCGTTGTCCATCCAGCAGCGTAATAGCTCAGTATTGCATTTCCAAGGGGTGGGAGAACTGCTTTCCAAACACAACGACATGCCACTCACTTACATGTGGATGTCGTGCACCCTCAGCTTTGCAGGGACTGGGAAGGACCGTTGAGCATGGGAGGCAACCGCAGTAGCCAAGTGGCAGAATCCAGGCTCTGAGTCACATGCCCACTCCTACAGAGGAAGTGGCCCCTCGCTGGCCTTGTCAGGAATGGTGACAAAAATCAACCTCAAAACAATAAAAAGTGAAAATAGACCGGGAGATTTTGTATAGAAACTAACAGTCCCACCTGAAAAGGTGAAGGAATACACACCAAGGCACACGCACATGCAGACATGAACATGCACAAGATAAGAACAGTAGTTTGTTTTTTTCTGACTCTGTCACAAGTAATCCCTTCAAAATTACCAGGAAATCACATAGAAAAATAAGTTTTGGAAACACTATGTGTGTCCTGCTGGAATCCCTTTAGGATAAGAAAGACCTTTAACAAATAAACACACTTAACATAGTTTCATACTCAGTTGTTATGAACTGCACTGTGTTCTTCCTAAAATTCTTAAATTGAAGCTCTACTCCCAAAAAGACTATATTTGGAGATAGGATCTTTAAAGAGGTAATAAAGATTCAATGAAGTCCTAGAAGTGGGCCCTAATCCAATTGTATTATCTCAGAAGAACCACTAGCCCACTAACATTGTTTGCATCCATAAGGACAAGAAGAAAACTTTCCACATCACAAATAAAGGATTTTTCCATCTATTCCTATAAGAAAATTTAATCAGTTGATTTTTATGGGTTACTCTTGTCCCAATTCCCTTTTATGGTCCCAAAGTCCCAACATTCATTAAGTAGTTAAAGACTATTTCTCTTTCATAAAAAGCAAGGAAATAACATGACTGGAATTAATTGTTTTCAAGATCTGACATGTGATCATCTTTTTCAGAGTTCCTGAGGAAATATTTTCCTAAATTTGAACCAGTATATTTTGGTTCAAAGAAACAAACACAATCTTATTTCTTATTGAACTTTCTTCAAATGATATCAATGAATTATGGTTAAATGACATAGTAGTTCATCATTTCTATTGCTGGAATTGGGGGCAGAAAGAATTCAGAATACATCTTTTCAAGTACAAGTTGGGACTGGGCAAAAACTTTTATGACCTACCCATGTCAGAATTTACAGGGATGAAAGTGCAAATTTGTTCTGATAGCATGAAAGGAATCATATCAACTGGGGGCTAGAAATATTTTACAATCTATGATATATTCCCAATGGTATTTTGGCTGGTATGTGATCTATTTTGGAGAAAGTTCCATGTGCCGCTGAAAAGAATGTGTTTTTGTTGTTGTTGTGTGGGCTACTCTGTACATATCTGTTAGTCCATTTGTTCAAAAGTATTGTTCAACTCTGATGTTTCTTTGTTATTTGTCTAGTGAATCTGGCTACTTGTGTTGGTGAGGTATTGTGGTCCCTCATTATCATTGTGTTTATGTTTATCTGACCTTCATATCCACTTGTCCTTGTTTTATAAAATTGTATGTGCTGTGCTTTTATGCATATAGGGTAATAATTGTTATCTTTTCCTCTTGGATTGTTCACTCAACCAATGTGTAGTGACTTTTGCTTCTCTTGAGCAGTTTTGGCTTGAAGTCTATTCCATCTGAACGTAGGACAGATACAACTGCTTTTTTTCAAGTTTTCATTGCACAAAATATTGTTTTCCATTCTTTGGTTTGTAATCTATGAGTTTCTTTTGAGGTTAAATGTGTTTCTTGCAAACAGCATTCATTCTGTTGCATTTTGTTTCTTGATCCATTCTGCCATTTGGTGTCTTGATTGGGGAGCTGAGACCATTCATATTGAGAGTTATTACTGATAGGTACTGACTTCTTCCTGCGTTGCCTCATATCCCTGTTGCTGATTCCATACCTTTCCCTTCTACTTAACAATGTTTAAAAGATTAATCTTGGATTATCTGAAGGTCTCCACTGTGCAAAAGTGTTACCATAGTAATATTTATTAGCAGTTGCTCCAGACCTTTAGTGGCAGAACTAAGCACATCCTAGGCATTAGCCCATGTCACCCTCTGAAGAGCCCCCGGCAACAGATATCCACTTGATAAAGGGACTATGAGAAGGATAAGTGTGTGACTAAGTCCACACAACAGAGCAGGTGACAGATCTGTGATTCAAATCTAGGTCCTCTGAAGCCACCAAACTGCCCTACATTTCCTAGATTCCTTTTCTGGGAACTCATCTAAGCCACTTAACAATGATCAGTTCCTTCAGTAAAGTAGTGACAGCTTTTAGATACTAAGCGTGAGAGAAAATATGTGTATATGTGTATAAAAGCAAGTTTTACATCAAATTTTGACATCTTACCAGACATGGTGGTACCCACATGTAATCCCAGCATTCTAGAAGACTGAGGCAGGAGGATTACAAGTTCAGGGTCCACCTGGGTAACTTAGCAACCTAGTGAGACCCTGACTCAAAGTAAAAATGTTCAAAAGGGCTGGGGGTATAGCTTAGTGCAAATAGTTCAACCCCCTATACCTACAAAAATGTCACCTATACAATATTGATTAGTCAACAAACACAATAAGTACTCATACAGCCCATCCCTGAAGCTGGGCAGATCCTTCTTCTCTGCCTCAGGCTCAACAGCAAGCTCTTTGCATGACAGGTTTACACAGAGGCAAGCACAAGGAAGTGCCAGTAGAACTGGCTGGATTTCTGGTTGGATCCAGTTGTAGAGGTTCCTGCAGGTCAAAGGGAAGCACGGAGTGTCCCAACAGAGCTCCAGGACTAATGCTATTGGACATGGCAGATTCTTCTCCCTCATTCTTTCAAGGGTGAAGGAAATTTTTAAAAAAAAATTTTTTGTTAGTCATGCATCTTGAATATGATCCATGTCAACAAATTTTTTAAAAAATTATTTCTAAAATTCTTTAGGCTAATTAATAAACTTTCTGGAGTAGATTTCCAAGTGTTATGAAGATGCTGTAGCCATCTCTGAAGTGGAGAGTCTTCATTTGACTACTTCAAATGATAGTAATTACCTGTATTAATCAGAGGTCTGCAGAGAAAACAAACCAACAGGGTGTGTGTATCCATGTGTGTGTGCATGCCTATGCATCTGTGGGGGGGGTGGATATTAAAGGAATTGGCTCATGTCATTGTGGAGGTTTGGAGAGTTCACAATCTGTTGAAGAAGGGGGGATCCACAGTCCGGAGATTCCAGAATCGATTGAAGTTGAAGTCCAAAGGCTGCCGAACTAGGAAGGGCTGATGTTGCAAATGAAGCAGGAATGCTGAAGGTCATCTGCAGGCAGAGTTCTTTACTGGGTGGAAATGCTCAGTCTTTGTTCTATAAGCCTTCAACTACTTAGATAAGGCCCACCCACTCACAGTAGGGAAAGTTTTTGGTATTATTCAAAGCCCACTTATTAAAATGTTAATCTCATGCTAAAAATACTTTCACTGACAAACATCCAGAATAATGTTTGACAGAATATCTCAGCACTGTGTCTCAACCAAGTTGGCAAACAAAGTTAAATATTCTATTACTCAATTATAGCATCCACTGCATTATACTGTTTATACTTTATTATTACTCATGAGTACAACTCTAAACTAAACTTCCTTAACAAATACTGTACATGCACCCCCAGTAAAACGGAACAGCTTAAAAAGTAAATTAATTTCTCTCTCAGGTAACAAGGAGTACAAGGCGAGGGCTGCAGGTCACTCACTGCTCTCTCTCTCCATGGAATCAGTGTGACACTGAGGCACAGCAGCTCTGCAGACTTTAGTACAGCTGCCAGGTCTGCTCCAGCCACTGCAGGCCGCCGTGGGGAAGGAACACCGTGGGTGGGGTGTACAAGGGCTCTCTCCACCAGGCTGCCAAGTGCCCACATCTCTGAAAGAGAGACAAGACAGTGCCACCAGCGATGTGCCCAGGCAGAATACCAAATTACAGGTGACTCGCGGTCTCCGTCCTGTATCCTCAGGGTAATGCCGATGGTGGTAGAAAGTAGGAGCTCTCAATAGATCACCTCCACACTTGTGTGTCCCACTTATTTTTCTTAGAGCACTTTCCTCTCATCAAAATCATCTTGTTCATTTACTGGTTTATGTGTCTGGGTTTGCAACAAGCAAGAGGAAGCCAAATTGTTCTTCAGCCTGTGGGCTCTGGGTCAGAAAGACTTCCGTGCCCCTTCCACCTAGTGGCCTGTGACCCTGGGAGCTTGTTACACTCTTGGACTCTCTGTCTACTCATGCACAGTGGGATGAGCCCCGTACTGAAGGTCACAGTGGGCTGCACAGACAGGCCCACTGCAGTGGAAGCAGTTGTCCCTGGCTTCTAGGAATACTGATGGCTGATGTCACTTGCTTAGGTGCTCACCGCCTCCCCAGGACACTGACGTCCGATGATCATTGACAGGGTATGGAGGATACAAAAGCTGAGGGACTCCTGCTCCAGTATAGGCCAACTCTGAAGGGCCACCCAGCCCCAGAGCTTCCGTGGGTTTAGCAGAGACTGCAAGGGTATCTTCGCAGCATCCGACTCCTCACAGTGCCTCCCCTCCTGCTGCCCCCAGGGCCCTCGGCCTTCACTGCCCACGCACACTGATCCAAAGGCTTTCCATGGTAACCCTCCTGCACACACACCGCCCTCCCAGAGTCTGGCTCCCGGAGAACCTAAGCACAGTCCTACCTCACAGGCTCCTGCAGATGACAAGAATAAGCCCAGCAGAACCATGGAGTGCGGCATGGCATGCAGTGAGCACATGATGAATTACTGGGTTGAAAGAATAAATAATTCCTTGTCCATTTCATCAATAAAAGCTATGAAACAAGAGAGGCTCCAAGAACATCCATCCTGGCAGAAGCTTATCTATGTCTAAATAATCTTGAGGACAAAATTTGAAAGAAAATAGGTAAGGCAATTTGTCCTATTTTAACACCATTTCTTTTTCTAGCCCCCCAAATACTTCATCAGGCCCAGATCCAGCTGCAAACTGTACAAGAGGAAAAATGTGAAATCACTATTCTGGAAAATTGTGATTTTTGCCTTAACTTTAGACCAGTTGTTATTTTTCATATCAGCCTGGCAAATACTGAGATGTGGGTGACAAGCAATGCTGCCAGCTTCTATCTTTCTTGGAAACCTCCAAGCTGTGTTTGATTTCTTACATTTCCCCCTCAGTTCTGATTCTTGCAGCAGACTTGGAAGAGATGCAAAATGCCTTCCCTCTGTATTACCTCACTAGCACCGGGGTGACAGACGCAAAGCCTGGGGAGCGTTGGCCAGCCGCAGGCTGCTCGCCCCAACACCCAGCCTGCTAGCTCCTTGTGCAGCTCCAGCTCCCCTTTAAATCCTCACTGGTCACTTCAGGGTTTATTTGTCACAGTAGCACTTCCTATCCTGAACCTGAAGAGAATATAACACTAATTAACTCTCCAGGTCACTCCAAGAACTTTTTTTAAAAAATCACTAGGAGAATCAATGGCCTGCGCTGAGGGCAGAGGGCAGCTTGTGGTCTCTTGCATTCCTTCCCCTCCCCTGCAAATGGGCCTCCAGCCCGTGTGGAAGGAGGCACTACTACCAACTCCAGAGATCAAGCCCCTCACACTGAACGGCAAAGAAACATCCTAGGATGTCATCGTTTCACAGAGCCTGCACAGCAGCCACTCCAGATGGGCTGCATTGATTCAGGAGGGAGAGCAACCTTCTCAGCAACGCCTGTACACTGACATAAAATATAGTGGAAAGGAATCGTTTCCTTCAGGACAAAATGACGTCTACGTCAAGAATCTTCTTCCACCTTTCTGTGTGTCACTCTTAACACTGCTTTTAAAATTACATCTGAGGAGAGGACACTTGGAAAGATGCTGTCATTTGTCCCAAAATTTGTTGAAAACCACTCTCAGATATCTATATTTTGTCCCCTCTCTCAGGACACCTTACTTAGCTTTAATATATGTCACCCCCTCAAAAAGATATATGGAAAACTTTCACCCCTAGAATCTCAGAATATTTCCTCTCCCTGAGAGGTGCAGATAGAGATTGTACATTAAATGGTTCCTATAAAAGACCCTGCACAAAGGTTATCATTTATATGGAGCATTCACTTGTGCTGTATCTCTGGCCAAAGGCAGAGACAAAGGTAGACTCCAGCCACCTGGAAATCTGTAATCACAGGGCTCATGCCTGTGCCACTCACCTCTATAGATCTGGCTTCACCACATCAGTTAAAAGTGAGTTGGGTGGTCTTATCTTACCCACATTGATGGTGCAGGTCAGTCTAGCAAAGTGTCACTGCTTTGGACATTCATTTAACAGGAGTCAATGCAGGCAAATGCTCCATTCTGCTAAGTATGCTTCCTTCTCAGCTCCCTGATCCCTGCTCATGCTAACTCTGTGCAAAATTACAAAGTAGAAAGGACCACTTCAGAGTTCCTATAAGTCAAGAGTGTAGAGTGGAAAAGAGAGTGGAAAAAGTGACAGTACCTGCATCCCAGTCCCGGCCAGCCTTCAGCACATCACTACCTCTCTGGACCTCAGTATCTTTCTCTGTAAAATGGGGCTAACAACCACCTCCACATCTTGAAAGGTTTAGGAAAAGAAGAGCTCATGCCTAGAAAAAGCTGTAAATCATTTATAAATGACAGGATTCCTGCTATCTTTTCTTGCATTTATTTTCACTTCTGGAGTTTTGCACAAGCCCAGCACGTGCTTTACCCTCCCCCTACCCCGACAAGGCACCTCAGCCTGGGCCTTGCCTGCTCCCACTGTATCAGGAATTTTCTAATTTCCCTTCCCACCAAGTCTGATCTCTGCGAGGTGGCAGCTGAGAACCTGATATTCCTTGTAATGCTATGAAAAAAAGTGCTGCCAAGTACTCCATAGACGAACCTGCAGAGTAATTCCAGTACTGGCACAGGATGGCTAGGGACCAAAGAGCCAGAAGGTATAACAATTCTCAGATGTAGGGGAAAGGATGCTGATTTCCCCAATATCATTCCAGGAACCAGGCCAAGTAGTTCAGTGCCAGCTCAGTGCAGGACAACGTAAAGATGGCCGCACACCCACATCCCAAACTCCTATCCCAAACCCCACACACCAAACCAAGGAAACCATCAGCAACATGCCTCACATGTGATCCTAATGGAAAGACATCTCTGGAGCCTCCTGCTAGTAGCACATGAATAGTTCACCCTTTGGATTCTTTCATGTTACTTCAAAGACAGCAGTTGGCTGAATTGGAATCAGACTCTTTTAAGCCATCTCAAAATTATCCACCTGAGAATTGCTAGGGGATATTTTTTTAATCCAAATAGGTTTCTCTGTACATCCATCAGTGATTCTGGGTCTCTATCCTTTAGCTTCAATTTGGTTTATTCTCGAGAAATGCAAGCTAGCTGTCATGCAGCCCCAAACCAAACCAGTAGAGACATAACTGTTCTGTCCTGAAATCCTAGCAAGGCAAGTTCTCATGTCCCTAAATGATTTTTGTTTGTTGTTTTGTTTTGTTTTGTTCATGGTACTGCGGATTGAACCCAGGGCCTTCATACTGAGCTACATCCCCAACCTTTTTTGTTTCTTTTCTTTTTAGGCAAATTTCACTAAGTCACCTGAGCTGAGGTTGAAATTGCAATCTTCCTGCCTCAGCCTCCCAGAGTGCCACCACGCTTGGCAAGGGAAATGTTTTTACATAAATCCCTGCATGGAGTACCCCCAGCTAGTGCGCTACCACCTCTACCCCTACCCCAGGAAGATCTAAGGTCATGCAGTCAAAGTCATCCGGTCAGAGCAGAGCTTTGAAGAAGAAAACAAAAAATTCTTAAGCCCTGACCTCAGTTTACCGTTCCTCACACACACCTAGTTCTGAACCATGTTTTACAAAGGAGCTCACTCCACAGGTTTTAGGGGAAAACTTCCAAGGAGAAACCCAAACGTTTCAAGGCCTGATGGGAGACAGATGCTTGGCTCGCTGGGTTCATGAGCCACATCTGGGAAGGGGCAGGTGCAGAGACCTAGACAGGAGGGAAAGAGCAGGTGCTGCTGCTGTCTGTGTGCAGATGGACACAGAAAGGCCTTTGTGCCACCAGGGACAGCTGCACATGGACCCTCCTTAGCTTCTCTGCATTGACAATAATAATCGAGGGATTTTTTCAAAATTCAGGTTGTCACTTCTCCCACCCAGAAGTGAATCAATGGGTCTGGCTTTGGGCTTTGCATTTTTTTTTTTAACCCAGGGCCTCATGTATGCTCGGGCAAACACTGTATCACTGAGCCACACTCCCAGCTAGCAGAGAGGGACCCTGCATTTTTACCCAGATTATTATGGTCAGAGAGCCTCACCCTGAGACCTTCTAGCCACCGATCGCATTACACAGAGCAAAGTGTGCAATGAGTGCGGGTGAGGCAGAAGCACTGGGCCTCGTCAATGGGACTCAAACGTGCAGGTAAAACCCCAGGGGAAGGTGTGCATGCGGCACACATCTGTCATCCCAGCAATCAAGAGGCTGGGACAGGAGGCTCCCACAAGTGTGAGGCCGGCCTGGGCCACATAGTGAGACCCTGTCTCACAAAAACTCAAAAAAGAAAAAAAAAGATACTGGAAGGGTGGAATGTTACTTGAGAAAATTCAACCGGCATGTGCAGCTACACAGTGTGATTGCCTTTAGGGGGTTTGAAAGACATATGCCATGAGCCTTGGTTGCTTAAAAAGCTGAAAGCAAGGGGGAAATATCTAAGAACAGCAGCCATAAGCAATAACAATGAACATTAGGAAAACAGCCATATTTGGACTCGGTGAGATGATACAGACATTGCCCCACTTTACAAGGAACCCATTTCTGTGATTTTCCTCTCTCACACAGATAAGAACAATGTGTACAATGTGGTTGGTGTTGTGCGGAGAAAGGATTTGCCGCATTTAAGGTGTAAATGTCTACACAGCCTATTTTATTCTGTCAGCCATCTCAAAATGGAACATCCTTGTGATGATTTCTTTGTGGATGGGGACTCAATTTTGAAAGTGCTCAAAGGAGTAATGAGTATCCAAAAAACTTTTCCTACTATTTCTTAAAGCATACCTTATATTTCTCTGAGTTCAAACCGTATAAGCCAATATTGAATGCTACCATGTTAAAAATCTTTCAGTAAGCCATAATGTAAAACAATAGCAGAGGACCGTGATAATAAAAAGGCTGGGGAAGTTTCACTTCAGAGAAATCTCTCACACTTGGGTTATATCCAGGCAACTAACATTTTGCTTAATCTAGAGTCAAATTAATTTCATAATTTAAGTCTTTATAAACGTTCTGCTCAAGACCTCTCTGGAAGCACAAATCACTACATCTGCCGTTGAGTCACATGCAATGCCAGGTTGAATTTTTGTATTTTAATGATTTTATTTCAGTCCCAGAAAAAAAAATGAGGCAAGAAAGATAGAGAAGCTGTCAGAAAAAATGAGCACATTCCAAAAGCCAAATAAGCTGTCTCCCAAAAAAAGCATCACTTTCTTTGTTGTTTATCATATGCTAAAGTGATTTGCATATTGTTATTGAAGGTGGAAATTTCCATTGCTTTTCCATCATCCCAAAAGACAGTGGCTGCCCCATTCTACTTTGTTGCTATGGGAACAATGATGTACAGTAGGACAAAGAGCAAAGGTAACAAGCCTGAAACAGAGCTATTAACAGAGCAGTCATCTGAAAAGAGCATGGAGGTTTCTGTCCCCTGAACAGAAAATATCTACATGTATATATGGTATAATATATAACAGTTATAATCTGTCCCCATGGGAGTGATATAATAAAGAAATTTTAGCCATATTTGTTTCAACTGCTCTTATTTTTTAAAACCTGACATTTTTTGAGGTTAGGAGAGCTTTTATCAGAAATAAGGAGACTAGCTCCTGAATTTCCAGGAGGGGTCCCAAACGGGTTGCCCTGAAACCTGAATATTTTAAAACCTGAACAAAAATCATAAATTACATGCTACAGAGCTTGAATTTGATTTACTTACCTATCCTCTCAAGTGTTAAATGGCATTTAGCTTCGCTTATATAAAAAGAGACCAGTTTAAAACTTGCCATGCCAAGTTGGTAAAAATCGCTTCAGATTCCTCTTGTTCACAGGGAATTTCTACAGGCTATCTTATCAAAAGTGTGGGTTAACCTAGACATCAACCTGCTCTGGTCTGAGTTGCATGTTCAAGACAAGTGCATTATCCTGAACTCTCCTAATCTGTGTTCCCTCCTCTGGAAAGTAGTATGATACCACTTATATCACAAAGTTGTATGAAGGATTGACCTAATAAAAATTTTGGCACATATGGGGCATTTAATAAATACAGACACGGTACCACTAAAACTGATTTTCTGAACACACCCCCAGCTGAGTGCAGGAGACAGTTTAGAGAATCCTGGTGGGTGGCTAGACATTCAGGAGAAAAGGACCCGGGTTTGGCCGACAACTTGCTATAAATAGTCCATAAAGTGGGTTATCCACACAAGCAGATAATCAAACATTGGCTGTAGGTGGAGAGCTTCCCCCCACTCACCCGAGATCAAGGCACTGGTGGGCACGCTAATTCCAGCTGTGGTTTGACACTGGGCTCTGGAGCTGTTGGCTTTCCCCATAAGCTCAACTATTCAGAGCACAGAAGTATCAAATTATAATATCCGCCCTGTGGCAAAGGCAATTTGGGAGCAGCGCAAACCCCTCCCTCCTCCCCTCTGCCAGCGTCCAGACTGCTAACTATTTGGTGCCAGTGGTTACAGATGATTCCATTCCCAGAAATGCAATGCAGCTGGAAAATATTTTTTCTCATAGTGGAAAAAGCCTGCACTGTTAGGTATCTTTGCAGCAAACACAAGAAACCATTATGATCCATATAGAAATTAACTCTAATGCAGTGTAAAGCGCACAATTTAACAATTTCAAAGAGAACATGAAGGCCCTGTTGGTACCATGTGCGTTTCTTGCATTACCATTTGTCAGGAAAACCAGTCCTCCTCACTACAAATATAGCTGAGTGAAATTAGAAATTAGAAATTGTTAGGAATCACAGGCTGAGAGGCTCTGAGGTTCTGGCCATTCAATTCCTTCAAGTATTTTATGAAAAACAGAGAAAATAACTACACACAGACCCTTATATTTTGTTGCTTCTATTTTTACCACATACATGTGTTGGAGGACCTTAACACCAGGAATTCATTTGAAAGGTTTAAATAAGCCACACTTAGTTCCTTTGTTTTTCTTCCTGGTTCAAGAACTTCTAGTTAACAATATTTGGAATGAAATCTCTGCTTATTGGGACCAACCTTGAGTCATAAAATGTGGCAAGCACTCACTGCATTATCTTGTTTCTTCCTTAGAATAGACCCAAAGTAGGTATGTTGCTTTTGTAAAAGAAGAAACCAAGGCGAGGAGGGGCTAAAATCATCTTTCTAAGATCATAAAATGAGAAATTGGTATAGCCGGGATAAATCTTCTGACCCCAACCCAACCGTTCTTTCTTCAAGCACTAGGACACCAAACAGAATTTCTTCGAAAGTTGGAAGTGAAGTCTTCCCATAACTTTGGTAAGGGTCACTCCATTGGCCTTTGATTGCCAGGATGACACACTATTTTCCTTCTGCTAAAGTCCATGACAATGGTTCCAACTCCAGTGAGTGTGTGCTTAATACAGATACATAGTCACCAATCCCAACTAGCCTAGTAGAGTCTCCAGGGTAAGGAATGGCCATCTAAGGTCTCCATCCGATTCCAGATGATTCTTAAAAATACTGCATTTTATTGACCCGAGGAAGCCACTGACTGTAAGTCATGTCCTGATTTCAAAGATGTCCAGAGGAAGCAATAGTTAGAGAGGATTACAAAATACAAATGATTTGCATACATTTAATAAAATTCTGTTCTCCTTGTAACAGCACATAACTGGAAATACTGATTATATTACCAAAGCATTGACAGTAATGACATATTTTCAAATGTGATCAGATAAGTTTAAGTAATAACAGTGGTCTTATGCAACCAATAAAATCCCTTCGGTAGGGAAAAATTGTGACCTGGTACTCTGTAGACAAGGTTCCCATACATGGTTGCCTCAGTGGTAAAGAATGTCACTTCCTGGCTGACTCAGGAACATCAGGAGATTTAGGGGATCTTCATATATACTGATGTATCCTTTGATATCTATTGCTTGTATCTTGGTATCTTTTGCTATGTAAATATGGTGATATATGCACTCATTACATAATAAATATATTATATAACATATACTATAAGTTACAGAATTAATATGTTCATTGTATATTTAACATACATAGCAAAGACCAAAGGGAGGCCTTGACTTGACCTAACATCAAGAAGATTTTTAGAATCTAATCTGATATTCCTTAGGAAAATTTCCAGCAAAGCAAACTTTAAATGACTGGTTGTTGTGACTGCTCAGTCACAACTCTTGTTGTTCTTATGTAAGTAATTAAGTAATTTTTAATGACTAAAAAAATTTGCAAATAAATTAGTTGTGCTAGAAATAAAGACTAGAGAGAGAAAAATTAGGTCTCAGAAAGTAACTATAGTGCACCAGTTACAGTATTTGATTCTAGTCTTGGTTTGTTTTTTGTTGTTGTTGGGGAGTTTCTTGTTCTTTTTTTGTTTTGAGGTTGCATTATTGACAGGATCCTAAATTTTTATAGTTTCCTCCAGTACCTGGCTATAATTCTCTAAACTAATATTTCAAAGTTTTCTCTCACTCTGCTGATTTGAAGTCATTGAAATTAAACTGCCCCTTTCTGAAGTCCTGTAAGCTAAAGCTGAACAATTTCTAACTTAGAGTAGTGCATTATAGATCACTTTTAATATGTAAGTACATTTAATTAGGATATCCTTAATTTTTAATGAGAAATTATGGCTTTCATTTTTCTTATAATTAATTGTGAATTTTTCAAGTATATGAATAATACACTCATAATCACTATTTATATTTAATAGATATCAACATTTTGCCATATTTAACTCAAGTCCCTTTAGTTTTAAGGAACAAAACCTAACTACAGCTAAAATGCAAACCATCCTCCATTCTTCCCCCCCCCTTTAAAGACATAACCACTATGCCATAATTAGTATGTATCATTTGTATGCATAATTTAGAACATCTGCTATTTATATCTTCAAACCATATACTATTTATATATTTAAACTCATATACTATTTTTAGAGTACAGAGTGGTATTACACCATCCATGTCCTTTTGCAATTTTTTTCACTTTAAGATATAGTTGTTTTAGTACACGTAGACCTAATTCATTTATTTTAACCACCATATATTATTCTGCTGTATAAATATAATGCAATATATCCATTCCTCTATCCCACTGGAGCCCAACTCTAGCATGGGTCAGAATTACCTGGATTTCTCAAAGTGCAATATTTATGTACATCAGTGTGGCTGTATCCCAATAATACTTTTCTGAGGGCATAAAAAATGCATTTCATACAATTTTAACATGATATACTGCACTACTTGTCTTTGACTTTTTTTTGAGCTTCTGTAAATGTGTTTTATTCTTTTATCCACAGGAGTTAGTTGGTTGGATTCGAACCCCAGGGTTGTTTTAGCAAGGCCCTGCTCTGGTCAGTGGAGGCTGGGCTATTCCTCCCATGCTGTTGTCCCACACAGCACTGCTCGAGCATTTGAAAAAGCCCGAGAGTAAATGTTAGAAGTGAAATAACTGAGTCACGGGCGAGCTGCACCGCCTTGCCTGACTGTTACTAGTTCGCTCTACAAATTAATACCACAAAACCTGCATTCCGCCACCACCAAAGCCTAATTTCCCTAGGTGCTTGAGCACCCTGAGGGCAGCAGACCCTGCACAGCTCCCCTTTCCCATGTGAATCTGTGGCTCCTGCTGCATCCGGAGGCCGAGTATCTTCCCAGTTGCTGCTGGCCATTTGCCTTGCCTGGCTCCTGTGCTGCCCTTTCAGTCTTCCCATTGCTTAAAATTATTGCGATGTGAAACCATTTTTATATATTCTAGACACCTGCTGCTTATTGAATTTTAGAAATTGAAATAAAATTCCCAGTCTGAGATTTCTTTTTCACTCACTTAGAGTGCTTTGTCAGGTAAATTTTTTACTGATTTTAATGTAGTCAAATGTGTAAATCTTTTCCTTTGTGATATATTCCTCATACGTTTTATTTAAGACATCTCCAGGTGGGCATGGGGGCACAGGCCTATAATCCCAGCACTTCAGAAGCTGAGGCAAGAGGATCTCTGCAAGTTCAAGTTCAAGTTGAAGACCAGCCTAGTCTACATAGTGAGACCCTATCTAAAAAAGAAAAAAAAAAAAAAACCTCTTCCTATTCCAAATTCGTAACATTATGATGATCCACATTTCTCCTACAAGTTTCTAAATTATGATTCTCATATTTAGTGCTTCAATCCATTTGGATACTCTTTCTCTCTTCCCTCCAGAATATGAATTAAAATATTGTCTATGTTGAGTTGTAATTCCACCTCTGTTACCTATGTTAACCATGAAGTTTTATGTACGTGTAGGGCTTTTTTAATGAGGAAAAAAGAACTCTACCAAAACTTTATATAAGAAGCATAGACATAGAAAAAATAGTAGGCAGGCTGCAGAGTAAGTAACAAATAATATGAGTTCTGTGATAAGCTACTCAAGATACGTGTCAGCAATGCCAGAAAATGTCAGTTGAAAAGCAAAAACTTCAGCCGCATTAGATTTCCCATGTAACTTTGTGACAATATAAACTATAAGCAAAAGCTTTGAATAGAAATCTATAAAACCCTGCCTCCAGAAAATACAGATAAAGAACATTAGGATGACCTCTCCAAAAACAGGAGGCTAGTGGCTGGGTTGGAAAGTTCTCCAGGTCAGTAACAGTAGACATGCTATAAGCCCAAAACCTCAGAAGCTGACCAGCCAAGCAGAAAATCAGGTGGACCACTGCTTCAGGGTCACTGAAGATGGACATCAGAGGGACGAAACATACTCCACTGCACTTGGGCTTCTTTCTGAGTTCAACAGGAAGTAAAATTAATAGACAAAATATAGCCTCTGAGAAAGCTCCCAAGTATTTCCCACCATTACTGAGTTTTGCCAAAATACTAAGTTGAACTATGTAAAACTGTCACTTCTCTAAGAAAAATGGTTGACTATCTTCACTTTCATGTGACTTGACAGAATAGAAAATGGTAGTACCAAGTTAACAATTACTCACGATTGCTCAAAAGCTAATTGATATAACGGAACTTTCTACTGAGTTCTGAAGAAGCAGCTCACACATGCTGGCATTACTGACTCCCCGACTCCCACGTCATCAGTACACTGTGAAACTAGATGCTCAGTTTTTTCAGACTAAACAAGGGAAGTCCCTGGCTTAGACACTCAGTGACTTCCTCTCCAGCTGATCAGAATTACAGTCTCGGGAACATGGTTCTAAATACCCCTTTCCCAAATCTATCCTGTCTCACCCATGAGCAATGCTTTTCTTGGAAGTGGCCTCCCATTCTGTTTTCCTACCCTCTGCCATTGGATCATCCCGGATGAGGTGGAAAGACTACACAAACTAATTAAAACCACCTGTTACACTAAACAAGCAAAGCATCCTGGGTCTTTCAGAAAGAACCAAAAGAACAAATTTTTCCTCTCAGGACATCCAGTGAAGCCCCCTTCTAAAGAGTGTTCTTCCATCCGCTTTTCTCAACTATTTCAAACAAAACCCCAGCTCAAGGCCCACTGGGTGTTCATCCTCCCAGCTATCCCCAGGCAGTAAGATCTTCCAGCTTCTCTACACATAGAGGTTTCCGATGTTACACTGGATTTCCCATTGTGAGGCCAGAAAATCAGTTCATATTTGTACACCAGGGAAAGGTACGGAAGCCCAACGAGCTGGTTATCTCTGACTTGAATTCCAAGGTGTATACCCTTTAGGCTGACTTACAGTCAGTTTCAGATTTTCTTCTTTTGTTCTCCGTATTTTCAACACTATCTCATGCTGCTCCCTAGGGTCACGGCTAATTAAATAAGAACATCCTAAATGAAGGAAATTGAATTGGAAGCTTTAACATTATCTTCTCATCATCTAATTACATGAATAGCATATATGGGCATCCTAACTCCCAGCTAATTCCGTCTCTGAATCTTTAGCTGTTATATAATTTGAATACCAAACCTAAAACCACAGGGTGTGCATTTTCCACTGTTCTGGTGACATTCTCTTCCCAAGTTCTCCTAAAGTGCCTTTTGCCTGAAGATTGCTTTAAAATCACCCCTGGTAGCCAGAAAGTCTTCAAAAAACACCTTCAAAAAAATTGCTTTGAGCTGTCCAAGGTTTTCACCCCTTTATGACTCCAAGCAGAGGTTCACCCAAATTAAATGTGATGGAAAAGAGAGAGTTGAGGCAGAATTATAGAGCGTTTTCAGTATCCTGAAAACACTGGCTGTCTGATGTCCTTCTACAGCAGTCCCCAGAACACTGGGCAACATCATCTTACACAACTGAGAGCCTCAGGGAAGGGGAACACAGCCTTGCCTCTACCCACCAGCCACCTGTCAGATTCTCCCACCTCCATGACTTCTTCAGCATCTTGTGGACCATCTTTGCCCATCTCCTTGTCTCCAGTTTTGGCAGGGATCTCATCAGCTCCCCACGATATCTTTAGAGTAAGTCCTCACAAAAGGCTTGGAAGAGACACGGCCAAAGCAGCCACCACTTAATTGCACCAGTTCAGATTCCTGGGAGCATATCAGAACTCAGACTAAATGAAGCAAAATTCCATGGGTAGAGCTGACTTCAGACATAGCCAGATTCAGAGATCAAATGATATCATCAGAATTCCATCTGTCAACTCCCCTGTTGGGCTACTGTGTGGACTTCGTTCTTAGCTTTAATTTAAAGGTCCCCAGGATGCATAACAAGGCAAGCCCAGCCTCAATGTTTGTCACCAGGAAACTGCAAAGCAGCTCCCTTTCTGTCACTGGCTACCTGATCCCATGTGACTCCTCCCTTCATAGGCAGACATCCTGATACTGGTAAAATGGTCTGGGGTCCCAGGGGTCAATGGCTTCAGCTGTTCTCCAGCTCCGTTCTTCCTCTGCCCTGCATTCTTGGGCAATTCACCTCTGTGGGTCTGCTTCCTCACCTGTACAATGGCGTCTCCTCCTCAAAGCTTTCCACAAGTGTCCGCCCGTCCCTTATCAAATGCCTCCCTTTCTTGGGACCACACTGAGCACGCTGTACTACAGCTCCTCTGACACTCCACATACCCAATTGCTTGCTTCTGGGGGGCAGGAAATGTCTTCTTTCTCTGTCAGCCTGAGCCGTGAAGAAATAGATGCACAAGATGTCATGCACTGATGGAGCCCAAACGTTGTCTGTGGCTCTTCTCACCTTTCAAATCCCATGATTTGTCTGATCATTCTACTCCTATCTGGATTTGTCCCTAACTGCTGCTCGCTTGTGTGCTCTCTCTCCCTCTCTCTCCTCCCCCTCCCTCTCCCTTCTCTCTCTTTCACCCCCCCTTCTTCCTCCCTCTCTCTCTTTTCTTTGAATCAGCTCCCCAAATTGAGTCACCACCTTTGTGCTTATCCAGACTTACCTCTGCCCTTTTCCACACCCAGTTCCCACTACTACACATTCCTCACCCTGTTCCGTGTGACCCCCAAGTCCCTTCCTTTCACTGCATGCAATGAAAATGGCTTCACCACAGCTTGATCCTGACCGGACATCAGTGTTCAAGCCTCAGTGCCTGACTGTTACAAAACGATCTTCCCTTGTAAGATGCCCGAAATCAAAGGCAGTGCATCCATCTAGACAGTGCCCAAGCACAAACGCTTTAAAGATAATGGATGGTAACGGCATACAGGTGGATTGTTACCGTGCTGTGCAGTCTACACTGCAACTCCAGATGATCCCTAGGAATGACATCAAAAGTCACATTCAGAGATTTGCAATAGCAGGGATGAGCACAAATACCTGAGGAAAAGCCTGTCATTGGGAAGCTCATATTCAATACTACCATGCAAATTTACACACTTGGAAAATATTTTTAAACTCCTAATCTTTAAAGCACATACTATAGAGATAGTGCAGGTAAGATGGAAATCAGGCAGGGCCTACCAGTGTTTCTCAACTAAAGAGGCAGTGAGTACACCCCGCCTCGGCTGCCCCTGTTCGGTGCTTCGTCATTCTGCCTCCCGCACTGCTTCCAAATGGGGCAGGATCCTGTCCTATCCTCTGAGACTCCAAGAAAACATTATCCCAGTGATGAGATGAACAAGGCTTTCTCCTCCATAGTAACAGCAACACCAAATTCTCTAGCAGCCAGCAATCTCTAACACCGATCTTACAGAGCAAAGCCTTGTCCCACCCATGGCCTTCCTTCTGGCCACATGCCCCCAGGATACCTGTTAACCCCTGCCAGCCACTGGCAGCTCTGCTTGCCCCCTGGGCCTGTGAGAAGCCGAAAATACCTCGTGTGTGACAGGCTCAATCCAGACCAGGCTGCCATTTGGTTTTTCTTTATAGTGGAGTTATTAGACGGCTAAGAGCAGCGGCCAGTGCCTGGAAACACATTAGAGAGAATAGGTTATTTGACCCCAGTGGTAATCTAGTAATGGCTATTTTGTTCGAATCAACAAAATTTCATTTTTCCAAGTCCTGGCATCATGTCCTCCCCTGCCTGCTTCTCGGCTCACGTCTCCTGTCACACTGCATTTTGTGTAATGGTTTGTGAAGAGCTTCTTACATCATCCACTGCTCGATGTTTGGGAATCACTTTCAAGAAAAAGGCTTTGGGGTGAGATTTCACACTTGGCAAATTTGAAAACTGCCGTGCAGGCATAGAAAGCAGAACCAAAAATAGTTTTCAAGGCAAATTAAGTCATCAATTTCGGTCAGATACAGAACTGACCTCAATAAAGACCTTGCTGAGAAGGTTGTAAACAAGACACAGGAAGAAAAAAAAAAAAAACAAGCAAAAGAAAAAACATAGAGGTTTTGGAGAGTGTGTTGTGCCCCAAATAAAGAAAATCTGAGGTTCTATCAGGTAGCCCAGATATAAAGACTGCAGAGATCATACTTTTGGAATATGTACTAGTGGGTTTTTGTCCTTAGTGGGATTCTCTTCTCACCACCCTGTTCACTTTCCTTCCCTTTCAAATATCCCTCCTGTTCCCTACTTTTCCTCTCTCAAAACTGGACTTTGGCTGACAGCTGAGGAGGGGGCAGGATATAGGAAAAGCAAATAGAGCAGCCATGATTCCAAAACACAACTTTTAAAGCCCATCTTTAGCACATTGGACTTAAAAAGCAAGACCTCTTGACTTGTAAAAGCCAGGACTTTGAACACATAAAAGGTTTTCTGAAGTCCGAATATGAATGGACACTCTGCAGAAGAAGAAAAACAGAATGCCAGTAAATACATTTTAAAATATTCAACATCTCTGGCCATTACAAAAGTGCAAATCAAAACAACACTGAGACCCCACTACTCCAGAAAGAATGGCCATCATAAAAAATCAAATAATAAAAATGCTAGTGAAACTGTGCTGGGGGGAAGAATTTTCTATATTGTGGGTGAGAATGTAAAATAAAACAACCACTATGGAAATTCCTCAAAAAACTAAAAATAGAAATCCCATTTGACCCAGGTATTCACCTTCAGGGTATCCTCACAAAAGAGTTATAGACATCATATTACAGTGATACCCACACACCCATGTTGATAGCAGCACGATTCATAGTAGCTAACCCTTGGAACTGGCTTATATGTCCAATAGATGAATGGATAGAGAAAATTTGGTATTTATATGCTATGGAATATTATCCATACTATAAGAAAGGATAAACTTAAGGCATTTGTAGGAAAATGGATGCACCTTGAGACCATAATGTTCAGTGAAATAAATCAGACACACAAGCTTAAATTTCTTGTGAGTTCTCTTACACAAGAAATCCAAAATATAAAGCAAAGAGCAAAATAAAAGACAGATAATAGGAAATAGGGAACCAGATCTTTTGCAGATGGAAAGGGGCCTTTGGTAGAGGGCGGAGGGAGAAGGGGAGGGGAGGGAGTGAAGACAGAAGTAGGGTGTGTTATGGGCAGGGACAAACTCCCCATGAGAAATGCAGTCATTATACACTGCAAACATGTAGTGCAGTAAAGTCACTGCCAGGGAGCCCCACTCTTACACGGGCACTGAAGGACAGAGAAGGGGTCTAGATCCAAAGTCTCTGGATGGGAACAAAGATGTGGGGCAGTGGGGCTGGCACAGCGAGCATATGTGCACCTTAAATTCACATACCGAAGTCCTACACTTGGCAGAGAAGGGATCTGGAGGGGCCTGTGGGAGTTACATCCTGAAAGTGGAGCCCTCCTGAGTGAAATCAGTGCCCTGATGGAGGAGGACCAGGACAGAACCCCTCAACCCTGCCACCACATGAGGGCACACGAAGAGGAACTCACTTGACACCAGATCTGCCGCTCCTTCGTCTTGGCCCTACCCACCTCCTGGGCTGAGAGAATCAATATATGTTGTGTACACACCCGGGAGTGGGTATCGTGAGAGCAGCCCCACCAGCCGTGCAGATGCAGCAGTAGGGCCCAGGGGCTCTCAGGCCCAGAGACGTTTCACAGAGAGCTGACCCCAGACCAGAAGATTCTCAAACCACGCTCAGGTGCTGCCAAAGGTGGAGGGGAGGCTGCGAATGCTGAGTCATCACTAACTGGACTGCAGCTTTTGAACTGAGAAGATTAAACTTTCAACTACGAAGGAGAATGTGATCTCAAGCAGAGATTAAGTTCAACCGCTTGTGGATTTGTGCCTATTACATACTACTAATTAGCCGAGCATGGTGGCACAGGACTGCAATCCCAGCATGCGGGAGTCTGAGGCAAGAGGATCGCTGTGGGTTCAAGGCCAGCCTGGGCTACATAAGTGAGTTCAAAGCCACAAACAAAACAAAACAAAACACTATTAATTAAGCTAGTAAATCCACTAGCTTCTGCCAGAGCAATACTATATATAAGTCTAAAAGAAGAAGGAGGAGGAGGAGGAGAATAGAAAAAAAGAGAGGGAGTTAAATATAGCACCTACTATTCTTTTTTTTTAATTTCAGAAACTTAATCTATAGTCCCATTATGGAATACATGTAATTTTATTGATTTTCCCAGTATTTAAATGCTCTATTCCAAACTGGGTGCAATGTAATCCCAACTACTCAGGAGGCTGAGGCAGGAGGATCACTATCTCAAGGCCAGCCTGGAAAATCTAGTGTGACCATATCTCAAAAAAAAAAAAAAAAAAAAAAAAAACAATAAGGTCTGGGAATACAGCTCAGAAGTGCAGCCCAGGATTCAACCTCCAGTACTGAAGAAAAGGGAGAGAGGAAAGGAAAGTGTTCTATTCCAGAAATTTCCTTGAACTATGTAACTACTTTTAAAATCTAATTCTAAAAAAGGTTGAGCTTTTCAAAATACCAGCCTGATTGTCACTTTTCACAACATCCAGCTCTCAAGAACAGAGCTAGGCACACAGCAGTCTTCATTTGTTGGATCAGTGAATAAATGAATGAGAGACGTGATCAGACTGGTGGGCTCAAGCCTCCTGATGCTGACATTCTGCAGCCGTGTGAGTCCCATTTACTTTCTGGAGTGAAGGATGACAGCGAACCCCTGGAATCTTGGAATTTAAACTGATGGATCTGTGTATGTTTCCACTCCATTGGCTGCAGTTTTAGTATCACACCTCCATTTCTCTATCCATTGAGTTTATCTACTAGAGTTCCAGATCTTGATCCCCAAAATGTAACTATCAAAGGCATTAAGCAATTCAGAATGCCAAAGCTTTCACTTCTGTCAAAAGTTGAAGTGGGATCAGGTGCAATTTGTTCATGTTGCAATTAAAGTATAAACTAACATATAAAACTGGTCTTACGGTGTTCCCTGAGGAAAAAAATATACACACAGAAGTAACATTCTATTAAAATAGGATAATGCAGGTGAACACACTTTCTTTTTTCCCAGAAAAACAAATCAATAAAGGAAACAATGTATGTCCATAATAAGCTTTTCCTCTGAAAAGTTAAAACATAAGAAAAAATAAGGTTTTGGGTTGGTTTTTTTTGTTGTTTTTTTTTTGGTCGGGGGTGGTTTTTTTCCCCGGTACTGGGAATCGAACCCATGACCTTGCGCTTGCCAGGCAGGCACAGTGCCGCTGAGTTAAATCCCCAGCGCCAAGCTTTTGGTTTTTATCACCTGATCATTTGTTCATCTCTGCACAGTATTGAACACAAACATTTTCAGAGCTTTACGGCTATCTGTGGAAACACCTTCTGCCCTAGCAGTTTCTCCGTTTTCAGTATTTAGGGAACTTAAGATTCTTTTTCCACAGAATGCTTTGTTTCTCATTCACCAAAACCCCTCACACAGTAATGAAAGTCTTTATCAGCGTCACCGTATGCTACACAACAATCTAGTCTTCCTAAAAATAAATGCATGGGGGGGAAATTCCTCTCAGTGATAAGCAAACAGCAATTATTATCCCGTTATTAAAACGCTCTCAGCTAATTGCACAGATACCAGCAAACAGAGTGCCTTAAAAGGCTGAATACAAGCAAAAGTGAGTCAGAGTTTTAAACCTTCTGGACTAATTTAAAGGATCGTCTATGGAGAGATTCAGTAAATATCTGTGAGGAACCATTAACAGTAAGTAAACAATTCGATGCCTACAAAGAAAAAATGTATTTGAAGAACATCCCTAGATCAATGCTGAAAAATGAAGCATTTCAGAGTGAAAACAGACCAAATACATTCACAGGAGAATATTACCAACCACATTGCCTGAACATTCTTTGTTATATACACAGTTTATCATCCTGGACTGTATTTACAAAAAGCACATGTTTTTTAAAAGTGTGCTTTCACTCCATAGATTATTTCACAGGGAGCTCCGTGGGCTCATCCTTTCCTTAGCCTTTTTTTGCATTTTTCATCCCAACAGAAATGGGATTTTAGTCTTTGTCCTATGTGCTGATAACACACAGTATGCTAAAGTGCACCTGTGTGTGACACAGGGAAGGAAAGAGAATGCTCGAGAAAGTTCTGAGATTTCTCTTCACCCCAAAGTGACAGAGATAACTCCTGCCTGTGAACAGGAAACGCTTTGGAAGGAATCCTGGCTCAACTAAAATCCAGCTCTGTTGAAATATTTTGTTTAAAGAGAAAAACGGTGTCTCTCTAGCACACACTGTTTAAGACAGCTGCTAGGAGGGAAGCAGGTGGTAGAGTCTACCCCGAGGGCTTCGGAAATATTAATATTCAAACCTCTCACATTTCACTAAAGTTCACAGCAGCTTCCCAATACCTGGAGGAAGACAGAGCAGGAGAATCACAAGCTGCAAAGCGGGGAATACCTTCTAATTTAGCCTGAGCAGCTCTGTTTATCTGAATCCAGTCTCAGCCTCTTATTTGTTGCAAGCTCACAAAGGCAGCGTGTCAGAATTTCAAAGCTGGCTGCTCCCTCGCCACACTGCAGAGACATAACATGTCATCAGGATGCGGGCTTTGCCAGCGCCATGATTTGTTTGTCTAGACACTGGTCATTGAACTCTGTTTATTACGAAACATTGTGTGGATCGGGCAGCAATTCAAAGGGCTTTCCAAGAGCCTTCGAGGCCCTTCTCACTGATCGCAGCCAGAATCGCATCTGGACAATTTGTCTTCGCAGTTCCAGCCGCTTTGAGAAGGCCACCTTTCCCAGGGCCCAGGGGCTGACCACTAGACTAACCTATCTCTTGCTTCTACCCAGGATGTGACCCTAAACCGTTTGTAACCCTCAGAACCCCTCCCCAATATAGTCTCATCAGGCAGCTCTTAATAATTATATTCTAGCTTCGATGTGGAGAGGTTGTGAGGAATGATCAACGATTAACACTTTAAAATAGACCAGGATAGGAAAATACTAGCAAGCACGGACAGTGTGCAAAAAATCAGGACATACATACATACATACATACACACATGCACACACGGCATTTAACTCTATGTGTGGCTTTTTGGCCTTTGTTTTTGGTTTGTTTTTTTTTTTTTTCTGAGACAGGGTTTAACTATGTAGTCCAAGCTGGCCTTGAACTCAGTACGTAGTTCAGGCTGGCCTTGAAACTGGAGTGATCCTCCTGCCTCAGCCTCCCAAATACTGGGATTACAGACATGCGCCACCAAGCCTGGCCACACTGGCAGTTAAATAATACCCTCTTTTTAAGATAAAAATGTGGTGTTAAGAAACACTCTTCATGTTTGTTTTTATAAAGACACATAATTAGCTCGTCCATCATTATCATTTTTATGGGTAAATATTAGCCTAATTTTAATGCATACATGAGTTCAATACTTTAAAAATGTGACCTAACGCATGGGTCCCCAACCTTTTGGCTTGCCTGGGCCACACTGAGAGACAAGGAATTGTCTCCTGCCATGTCCAAAATATTGTATAATAAAATATTGTGTAGCATTGTTTATGTGTATACATATATACATAGAAGTAACAAAATTTCCATGCCAACATACAAAAGCTAAATAAGCAATCATGTACTTTTCTGGTATCACAATGTTTCATATGCAACTATAACAATATCAGGAGCAAAAACCTATCTGATATATTTCTGTACTTTCTACGCCACAGGTGCTAAAAAATTAGTTTGACTTACATGCTTTATGTTTGACTATTGTTTTGTGTTATATCTCATTGTATTATGACTTACTGTTTTATAACACTACAACCCTGACTTTAATAATTACATAAGAAAATTTACACATCTGCTTAATAATATGCGCATGTGCACCTATGTGTGTGTGCACCTATGTGTGCATGCACCTATGTGTGTATGGATAGGCGTTCACACAGGAAGGCAGGAGAAAAATATTATTGGTGGTCACTGGGTGAGTCAGGAGGCACAAGCTCAAGTAACATCAGATACTTGTGGTTCTGGACATGACCATGTGGCCCACGCCAGAGGCCAAGGTAGCGCTGCACTGTGTCCTCCGTCACACAGCCTTCTGTTGTCCTACAGTGGCTTATGTATCCTCTACTCAACCGTACAATGGACACATGAAAAGTATCACTAAAGATCACACAATAATGTTAATAGTTTACAATCTCATATGGCTGCAATATTAGCTGTCCAGGGCTTCTCATGACCCACAGGCCACTAGCTGGACACATCTGATCTAGAGGGTTAGATGAATTCTACAAAAATATGATTTCTTTGGACAAAGATCAGTTCTTCCATGCAACGCCTATGAAACACCTCGATGCCATTAAGATAGACTACTCTAAGCTCTGGGGGCAAAGGATGATGACAACACAGTGGACCCACCTAAGGAGCAAATCCATATGAACTCTGTAGATGATCTAACTGGGGTCGATCTGTATTTCACTTCTCCTGCCAGAAACTGAAAGCTATTGCCTGAAGGGGATGTTAAGCAAAACAAAATAATACTTCCAAGGGACTTCAGTGTTTCTGCTTTGTGACAATTTAGTGATCAACTATGTCATCAGACAAAGAAGCCAACAGGATCAAAACTACCCAGACTTTAAAATGATAGCCAGGAGCTCCTGGCCCATCTTTGTGACAGACTAAGGAGCCCAGCACCTGCAGGCCAGAACTGGTGACTAGTGATTAGTGCTTACTGTCATCTAACCCAAGAGGCTCTGCCCTGTGGGCATTCATATACCCTGGTAATCACACAGAGAAGTTCAGGGCAGAAAGTAGGGCAAGAGACCAACCTAGGTATTCTGCTGGCATCCTGGGCAAGGCCCTTGGGATGGCTCCCAAGATCCAACAAGGATGAGATGACCTAACTGTGCCACCCCCAATGAATCCAGTGTGCAACTGCAATATGCCTGAGTGAAGCTGTGGGGCTCTGATTCCAATTCAGCCCTTAGAGAAAACTGCTGGTGAAGTCAGATGTCCTAATATCATCGCCATCCTGGTCAATGCTCCTTGATCAAGGAAACAATGCAAACACACCATTGATGCCTTGAAATAAGATTCCAGTTACCCAGTGTCAGGCCCTCATTTGCCTTCTGCTTCTGACTTGGTCCCTCCACACCCCCTGAGTCCCACCAAGTAAGTGTCTTTACATGCTACAATTGCGGTTGAATTAAACTGAATAATTTTTTTAAACTCCCAAACAAAACCACAAAAGCAAATGGTCATTTTAATCCAAGTCATACAACAAATCACGAAAGGGGGAAGGAGATGACAAATGGGCATAAAAAAAACTTGGGTATTGATTTTTTTAATAGAGTCTTTCTACCAGAGGTGCAGAGTTATAATTTAACTCTCAAGTTAACTCTAGTTCCCCTTGTCTTTCAAGTCATACAAACACAAAAGGCTTTAATGATTTTTTTAACTACAGAAAGAAAAAAATATACCGTAGAAAAATCGCTTCTCCCTCTAACACCAATATTCTGGCCTTTCTACCAGAATTAGTCTGAGATCTTTATCCACAGGGCTTTCTTCATTAATGAGCACAGCACAGGAAGCAGCTCAACAATGCAGACCATCCATCCTGTTTTTGACAGACACAGGAAGGCCAGGAGCTTAAGGTACTCTGGTTATGCAGTGAAAACTTCATCTGAGCACTTGGAGCATAATTTCCCTCCTGAAAATAAAGGTCACTTAAATCAATCCTCAGTTCCAATTAGACCAAACTAAGCCTAAGCAGCTTCCTCCACAACACAGACAAGAAAAAGGAAATGGCATAAACTCTTCCAACAATGGACTTTGAAGAGACCCAAGATAACTGATCCCAGGCCCGCATCAGAAAGACACCGATCCCTAAGTACTGCCCACGTCCACAGGAGGAGCCCTGCAGCCTGATGTGAGCATCAGATTTGTACATCAAGTCATTTGCTAACTGTACCCCAGGATGTACTCCTGTGGAGGAAAACATCCTTTAAAAACAGAGCACTGTGATCATCACTGGATTATGAGGTTTATTAATAGTTTTTCTTTTTCATTTTTCCATGCCTACCCAGAGAACCACTTTTGCCTTTAAAATCGGAAAATAAATTTTTTTAATTAAAGAAATTCGAGGGTGGAACTGAAGTTGAAGAATCTCCCTGAGGGCTCTCAGCTTGCTCATTTCTTGCCTTTGTGTCAATTTTTGAAAGGCTGCTCCTCTGGGCAGACGCTTTCCTGGGGTGTAGGCTGAATTGCACATACTCACCCCTCCCTCGAGCATCACAGACTTTATGGCCCCAGCCTCAGCCCAAAAGCTCAGATTTCTACTTTGCCAAGTTGTGCTTGGGTATTCATTAACACTCGTGTGGCTGACTGACCAGGGCCTGCGATCTGCACACTGACTAGGATTTGACTCCCGGTCCTATGACACCCAAGCCAGCCTAACATTCACTTAAAACTCTCGCCTGAAGAAGGACATCTTACATGTGCAGCTTTGTTAGGACTGACGTTCATTCACTGAAACTGAGGCTCTGGATCTGCCTGGACTTCGGCATCCAGTCTCGTCTCTTTTTACTTTTAAAGTAATGTCCCTGATCGCTGCCCACCACCACAATGCCGACATATTCCTGCGAGGCCATACACATCCTCATGCTGTGGGCAATACAGTCATTTCCAGTGCTCACTAAAGCACATAAAGCTTCCTCCCTGAGGGGCCATGTCCTCCGTGAGCCTGGGGATCGTGGCATCCTACAGCCTGTTCTGATCTGGACTACGCACAGGTAGCCCCCACCCTTCCCAAGTTGGCTAAACTTTCAAAATTGAGAGAGCTGTGAAAAGTAAACGGCTCTCTATGTCATCAGAGGGACATTGTGTTTGTCAGCTTTCCTGCTGCTGGGACACAGTACACAACACTCACAACTTAAAGGAGCAGAGGCTTAATTTAGCTTACAGATCAAGAAGAATCAGGCCATGGTCAACTAGTTCCAAGGCAGGAGCACCATGGCAGAGCAAAGGTGCTCTGGTGAACTCATGGTGCCAGGAAGTGGAGCAGGGGAACAGAGCCAAGGAAGGAGCCAGGGCCCAGATGTACCCTCCAAGCCCTCCGGGACCCACCAGACACACCCAGGAGCCCACGTTACTAATCCGTAAGGCGTTTCTAACCCAATGAAGTACACATATCTGGATGAATGGTCACAGGCGCCAAGGTGACATGTAGGACCAAGAAGGGAGGGCAGGAAGGGGCAGCTACAAGCAGGCAAATGAGCAGAGTGACATCTGGTCATCAGATGAAGCTTCATATTTTGGGGGACCAGAACAAAATAGAAACCTGAGGTCCCTTTTACAAAACCTATTAGGGGGGCTGGGGATTTAGCTCAGTGGCAAAAGCGCCTGCCTGGCAAGCTCAAGGTCGTGAGTTCAGTTCCCGGTGCCGGAGAAAAACCAAAAAAAAAAAAAAAAAAAAAAAAAAAAAAACCTATTAGGGATTTCAAGAGAACCACAGAAGAGCATTAAATCCAGTGTGGGCTACTTCTATGTGTAGGCCCAGCGTGGGGGCCTGCGTGCTTACACCTTTCACACTCCACATACTCTGGCTAGCAGTAGTAAATTTACTGGCTTCTCAGTCCAAATAACCGGGTGGGCTGGAGAGGGAAAGCAGACAAAGAAAGAAGTAAAATAACAAATTATTAAGAGGTCAAAAGCTCCAAGTCTTAGATCAGCTTCTAATGTGTAGGTAGCCCTGGGCATTTTTCAATAATAATCCTTTTATTTTTCACCTAGAAACAGGGTGTTAAAAGTAAACAATATCACAGTAATATAACTCAAACTTGGCATCTCCTGATTCTGCAAGAGTGTTAAACATACCCTCAGTCCAGTCATGGAGTGCATTTTTATTTAAGAGAACTGGGTGGAATTCAAATCACTTTGGCAAACAGGAAACAAAAAGAACACATAAAGCCATAATTCTCACCCTTGATTCCGTCAGATTCAGATAAACACTAATTGTGAATGAAATTTTCCTTTTTCTAGGCTGCCAAGGACAGCACTAGAACCTTCACTCCCTAACCCATATGGAGCCCAAGATCAGGCCTCCCACAAGAGTCCAGCGGGTCCTCAACCCAGCCTTCATAGAGATCCTCTTAGCCCCTATATTCCCGCAATTCTCTCCCCTGAATCTCGGCAGAAATCCCAACATGTAAATTAATGCACACACAAAAGAGAATGCTCACATGCTTAACCAATTATTTTCCTTTTATACTTAAAAAGCAATTGGAACTGAATATTTTAACAAAATTCCTATGGTCCAGTATCTCTCCATTCTTCAGTTGTAATAAACAGTTAAAGAAACCAAAATGTCCAGGCACCAGCTACACAACCTGCCCAGGCCACAAACTATTCTGTAATGTAAATCACTTTTTTAGGAGAAAAGAGAAAATATCAAAATTCTAAATCTGGCCCTAAAAAAGTCATGCTGAGTTGGATGAGCGGTTTGTGGAGCTGTAAAAACACACTCAGGCCTTGTGTGAACACATTTCTGACTCTCAAACACACACGCCACATGGTTTTTGATGGCCTAGTGTGTACACCACCCTGTTCTTCCCGCTCACACACTGAACCCACATATCCCCACATATCCACTGCATGGAGCTAAGCAAACACACGAAACTCCTCAGGCCTATGGCTAAAATCATTGCTTCTTTCTTCTGCAAAGCTGTATTTCACATGGAGAAGGCAGGGAAGGAGAACTAGGGATTGCTGACAGCCTTCTGGGAGCCGGGTCCAATGCTGAGTGCTCTCATCAAGATTAGCTCATCTTTTCTTCTCAAGGAAACCCTGATTCAAAGAACAGTGGCTCTCTGAAGAGCACAGAGCTGATCTGCAAAGGAGATGGTACTCAAACCCACTTCACCAAACCCTTCTTGATGAGAAGGAAGGAGAGCAGAGCAGTTCTGATGCTTGAGGAGCCAGGCACTGGTGCAGTAGCTGAGCTGAGGATGCAGCGGGATAGCACCCAGTGAACAATAGGGTAAGGGTCATGATGGAGCCTAGGAGCTCACAACTCATCCTTCCTCCCCAGGAGAGAAATCCAGCTTTGCAAACACAACACAAGACTGGGTAGTGGTAGGAATATTCCAGGAAGGTAACTGGACGGAGCTGCGGGCTCCTCAGACTGGTGAGCAGAGCCCAGCCTATTGGATGTGGGAACAGTGCTGCAGACACCCACACACAGGCAGGGAAGCTGCAGCTCGACACTCCGCAGAGCAAGGGTCCAAGGCTCCTGGCAGCCTGGCAGCGACTTGCTGATTGAGAATTGGCATAGCCTCTGTTCAGAGATCTCTGCCTGCCTCTGAGGCTGAGTGACCTGTGCAAATTATTTGAACTGCCTGCCTCAGGGTCAATACCACACTGGGAGCATAGGAAGGTTTGAATTAACCCATGTAAAGCACTTGGCCCAGTACCTGGGACATAGAAATGGGTGATTGTGATGTACCAAGAATGTTCTGAAGCAAACCTGGGACCCCATAAAGTTCTTTTGGACCAGCAAACCTGGGACCCCATAAAGTCCTCCCCAGAGAGGCTCAGCATTGGAAGGGCTCAGCCTTGGGACCTAGGCAGAGCATGATCTGCAGACGCTGCAGGTAGCCTGTAATAGCCCACATTTCCTGTGACAGGTTTCCTAATCCCTCTCCAAAGGCCCAGCCCAAACAATCAGCACCATTAGGGCCCTCAGCTGGGGCTTCTGAGAAAAGCCATCAAACTGGCAAAGCTGAAAGCATCTGCAAATTCCAAGGGCTTGTTGTGAAGAGAGCACCCTTCACTCCTCTTCAGGATTATAATAAAACACTTGGGTGACACCAGAAGACTTTGGCAAAGCAACCCCCAGAGCTCCCTAAAGAGAGAGCCACCCCTCTGTGGGCAGACCCTGCCCCGCATGGAGCCTATCCACATTTTCATCAGCTGGAGACCTGGCTTTCCTTTAGGTGTATCACTGAGGTAACTGGATCGATTTGGAGTTGCTTAATGGTGTTCTGGGGAGCTGCTCCCGCCTGTCGCTTGTCCCCTGGCTTGGCCGAGGATTTGCAGTTAATGGGGCCAGCAGAGAAGCCATTTGTTTCCCCTTCACTGGGTTGTTAACACTGATCTGTTCTTCTATCTGGTTTCTATGTGTTAATCTCAGTCTTGCCCTGATGGAATGTCCCCCTAGGTACCTCTATCAATCCCAGCTAGTGAATGGATGGAAACCCACAGCTTCCAAAAAGGCCCAGCTGGCCTCTTCCAAGGAACGAGTCCCTAAGGCTATAGATATCTACAGTGAACTTCCAACAGGAACATCAAGCAGCACTCCTGCAGCCCAGGAAGGCGGCTATCTTTTACAGGACCGACAGTCTGTTTGTTGCTTTGCTTGGGACATGAGAATTTGCAAGATGAGACAAGAACAGGTTTGGTTTTGCTTGCTGGTTTCTCTGAAGCCTCCTTCCCTGCCTCCATTCTTCATCTCTTTCCTCTTTGCACACTCTCTATGGATTGTACTTAATAAGATCCTTCCAGACTCTTTTTTCCATTCTGTAAAACATTTTTTCAGTGACATGACCATATGTTTGCTTCTGAGTCTATCAGATTTCAGAAAATTCGGTACAGAGAGCCTGGAAGTCCACTCCTTAGTGACTCCTTTGTGCCCAGTGGTCCGTGGAGTAGATGCAACTTAGCTTAGGGTCTGCCTTTGGCTCTAAAGTGTCCTCAGCTGCAGGAGGGCCACTGAATCTAGTCTGCAAGTGGCCATTTACTGCATGGGCTAGGGGGTTTCCCGAACAATGTGCAGACAAAACACAAAGAGCCCAGGCAGGGCTCCCATCTCTTCTGCTGGGAGATTTCAGCTAACTTTGGTCAGGCACAGAAGGACAGTTTGGCTTTTCACAATGTGATGGTCCTTTTGTTGAGTACTTGTTGCCTCTGACAGGGTTCCCTTGTAGGGAGAAAATTCTCCCTGGTTCTCTCCCATTCTGCATGTCTTGTTCACAAGGCCTTGATGGCCTTTGTTCTGGATACCTTTCCAAGCATATCTTTAGAGCAAATACTCTTGGAAGACACTTGGCTCAACCAGAGTCTCTTATGTTGTTGGTGGAAATGTGTATTTCTATCCAATGCACATATATGGAATGTTGATCATCTCCCCAATAAAATATATGTACAATGTCCCTTATAATAATTCACAAATCATCTAGGGCAGATCTGGATTGGCCTAGTTGAAGTAGGTAAGCAGGTAGTAATGGCCTCTGAGTGTTAATTCCAAGTGAGGACGCTTCAGATGCTAATTTAGTACCTCTGGAGTATAAACTGCTATTCAGGAAGGTAAAATGTTTAATCTATGCTAAAATTTTATTATAACCAAGGAATCTAACTGAGGGTGTAGCTCAGTGATAGAAAGCGTACTTAGCACATGCAATGCCCTCAGTTCCCAGCACTAAAGAAAAAATCAAACAAAAAAAACACACATTCACATTGCCTATTTTGAAATGTATGCCAACATTTTAGGGGAGACACAGTGTGTCTTGAAAATACAGCTTCTGGGATACAGTGTTTCCTTCTTTCCCCTCTCAAGGACCCTCTCCAATGCAGGAGACCAAACACTCGTCAGCTCTCTTTAGCTTGCAGAGCCAGGGGTCTTTGGCCAAGGGCCTACAGGTGAGTTCCAAGAAGGTCTCCCATTACTCAGTTTTAACCTGCACATTTTAAATCCAGTTTAAAACCCCAGTCACTTCCTCTGTCTCCATCCTTCAAGTTGCCTAGCTCCTTTGCTAGGCCCAACTCTTGACACACATTCATTCATCCAACAAATATTTACTTAAGCACCTGTAGACAATGTGTTGACTCAAGACCCTATCTTGCTGCTAAATCAGCTTCTGTCTTCTGGCCCACACAAATTCCTCCAGCATTTGCTGCACAGAAGTAGAACCAAAGTGCTTTTCTATTGAAGATTAAATAGCTGAAAAGGTCCTGTCACAAGGGCTTCCAGGTACAGTGCCAGGCGGTCCACACGAGGGTCAGGGAACAGAAGGACTCACAGATCGAATTAACATGCTTATACTGCATATGTGTTAAGGTCACTTAAAACACCTGGCAAGGCATAACAGGAATTAGCTGGATTACATCGGCACTTGGGAGGAGGAAGCAAGGCACAGGGCTATACTAACTAAATCCTATGCTAAGTGCTTCCGTCAGTTCTGACTCTTGGCTTCTCTGCTGGTGATGCAGTTTAGAGGACCCAAACTGAGACTTGAGCAAGGGGTCCAGCAGATGGAAGAAGGTGCCCGAAGCCAGCGATGCACAGGCTCTATCAGGGACATAGGAGCAAGAACATCTGGCAACAGCTGTAACGTGCCAAACAACATGCTGCATCACCATGGATTCCATCTGTGCTTGTTGGAGCAGGCACATCTGGGCCTGTGGTGGAACCACAACGCGGATCACAAATGAGTGCCAGACCAAGGTGATCAAGCCTATGACTTAACCTTTCCAGTCCTTTATCTGAAAGTAGTGGTATTTTTGTTCCATTACACATTCCATTCTATTTTTAGCATGTCTCTCAGGTTACTCCCTTACCCCCTATATGTAACATTTCTTATAAATTCCTCCTGTGTCTCACAGAGCTGCTTGCTTCCTCATATTCTGCATGCCTTACCCATCCCGTGAGTTTTGCCCACATTGAATAAGTAAGCTAGGGGTACCTTGTAATGTATGCCGAATACATCCTATGATTTTGAAATGCCGTACCCTAAATGAAAATTGTAACTATAAAATGATACATATAATGATCATAAGTAGATAAGAATATGGTTGCACACAAGTGACAGGAGGAAAAAAACATAAGAATAGAAAAATATGCCAGGTAGTGAGATTATGGGTAACTTTTGCTTCAAAACTTTCTTTGATACTGTTTGTAAAATATTTTCAGCAGCATTTATTATCTAAATAGCTTGACACTCCATGTACATTACAACATATTTCTTTCTGATTAAGAATTTGGGTGGGGAGTATTTAGCTACAAAAGCTATCTTAAGTTTAAAGGATTTAATGAAGTAAGCTGAGCTCAAGAGAAGCATGAACCCTAGCCATTTATCTCTCTATGAAAGGCCTTTAACAATACACATTCTTTACATATTTCATAGCAAAAAGTTTAGGCAAGACATTTAGATGTGCTTTTTGCTTTTGTTTAAAAGTAACCATTGAATACCACCTGCCTAGTAATGCTTGCTTCTCCTGTTTATTATAAATCCATTAGACTTATAAATCCACTTGACTTTGGCTTCAAGGTGATACAGAGAAAACTGAAATTTCTTCTGTATGTTTTAGTACAATTTATACCTTTGTTTGATTGAATAAAACAAAAATGAGGACTATGGCAATATGCTAATTACCTTCTGAGCAATTTTCCATGATCTCAATAGCCCCCAGTTACTACAACAGAGATTAATCTCTGACATCCATATTTATACTATAAGTCAGTCTCTCAAACCAGGGAGAGACTTACAGAGACCTTGGAAATTCCAAGCTTTGAGAATTTTTAAAAACATAACTGAATTACAAATTGAAGAAACAGACCATTTTCAAGATGTACTGTTCAGAAATGGGAGGCCCTTGGTGATCTCCAGCAAGTATCTGCCAAGTCCTCTTGCAGTTTTGTGAAAGCTGAGCTGTCCTTTCAACAAATAGCCCAGCAATGTAGCTGCTCCCAGCGATGACACGAATAGATGGACCTGCTAACATCTTACCCTTTGGATTTGCTGAACTGCCCCAGTTGAAGAGCATGTGGCTTGAGCAAGGACAGATGCCATTAGCTTGAATTTTTCAAATGCCAAGGAAACACTTCAGAACATTCTGAATATGTGTGAAGGTTATCTTTTTAAAGCACTCAAATGCTTAAGCAACTAAAAGGTCTGCTAAATGCAGAAATAATTTTTCAAGTTAAGTTTGGGCCAACTTAGAATCCCTCCTCCAGCATTCATCACTAATAAAGTTGTGTCCCAGCTAACATAGATTGGGCTTACTTTAAGTCTTGTCACTGCGTGCAGTGAGGAAGAGTTTTCAATCTATCAAACATACGCAAAGGAAAGCACTTGCTCTGGTAAAAACAGAATGCGCTTTTGCTTGCTCACAGTCACTTGTTTCACTCACCTTAGGTGTGTATAAAGAACATTATAAATAAGATAAAAGCTTTGCTTTAGACAAAACAACAACCTTCACTGGGAATTATAAATTCAGTATTATTTGGCGAATGACAATAGGTACATGAATTAAATATGAGAGAAATAGTGAAGAAACTAATCTATGTCAAACCAATTCAACCTTGGTCATGAATGTATGATGATTCTTGGATGATGACTCTAACCAGGCCACCGTGTCTTAAAACCATTTCAGAATCCTCACTGGAATTGCTTTTAGGGCCTTTTTAAATGAAGAAAAGAGTTTCAGGATGTTATAGCCATGCTTTGTTTAATCACCTACTTTATTCACTGATCAAGACTCCTAAGAGCTTTGGGTGGCTTTTGAGAACCAATTGATCTTCCAGCTAAAAAGAGCCCACCACTGAGTTTATCCAGGAAAAAAATTCAAGAGGTGCAAGAGGATTTTTTAATTAGCAGTACTGTAGTAGTAGAGAAGAAAACCAAGGCCTCAGCATGCTAGGCTGCCATGGAGCCACATCCCCAGCCCCCTCAGGGGGATTTTTAATATACTTTGAAGCTACTTTTAAAAGGTCCCCTTGCTGGGGTACGTGCTGGCAGGTTGTGCCTGTTGAAATGATTTAGGTCCCTTCTCTCGAGATTCTCCTTTCCATTCCAAGAATATGGAAGCTCTTCAAGCAAAAAGGTATCTCTCATGGAGCACCAGCCCACGGGACCACGAACAAGAGAATCAGAGGACTTCCCGAAAGGGATGCCACCACTGTGGAGCTGGGTTCCCATTACTACTTAGAGAATGAGAAAAGGATTTGTCCTAAGATTTCCACCCCAGTCTAACGCTCTCCATTGTAGAAGGTTTTTTCTTCTCCATCCCCGTGCTAGTTATGTAAAACGTACCCATTTCTTGGTGGGGTAGGAAAACATCTCAGGGCTCACTGTCACCAGCCAAGCTGAATGACGTCCTGCACTGCATTGAGCTGGACCCAGGCCTTGAAATGAACCTGTTTCCTTCCTTCCTTGTCTTCCCTGTCCCACTCTGCCCAACTCCCACCCAGAGGCACACGCTCCTTTCCAGCAAGTTCACTTACTTCCCCGCAGACTTGAGCTGAGCTCTCTCTGAGCTTCCTTAGTCACAGAAAACAAGGACCTTCTGCTGGGCCACAGGTGTAGCTCTCACTCAGACCTCAGGGTCCCAAACTGCCAAACTGGGCAACATGCCAGAGTCCATCACAGAAATCCTGCAGTGAGGTTGCCAGGGACAAAATCCACTACAGAGTCTCCCTGAGCTACCCCCACTCCCACACCTTCATCCCTTTCTCTCTCTTTCTCTCTCTCTCTCTCTTTCTCTCTCTCTCTCTCTCTCTCTCTCTCTCTCTCTCTCTGAGTTCTCTTTCCCAAGTTTCAGGCTTCTTCCCCCAGGGATGAGTCTTCAGCATACCAACCAGAAGTACCTCACACCAACCTGGGGTCACCCAGGTTTTTTCGACCTAATAAACATATCCAATCCCCCCAGCCCACTCACAAAAAGATAGGCACCTGTCTACATTCTACCTATTCCTTTGTGTGTTTTAATTCTTAAAACATCCATTGATAAATATTTGGGGAGAACCAAATCTCTGGATTTCCCTCCTGACCTGACCACATACTAAAAGGTATTGGGACTAAGCCCTAAGTATAGACACATCGGTCACCCAGCAGGGCACCTGTAAACACTGGGATTAGATTCATTTATTCCTCTGGTTGCACAGAGGTCACACTGCTCCTTCCCTACCTCCCATCCAGATTCTTCCACTTTACAAATATGCCTGTCACACAGTTCTCATCCTGAGGCCCATAAGCCGCACATTCCCTTAGATACTTTTTGATGCTCCCCCAGAAGAGCTGGCTGTAACGGTGAAACAGACACAGAAATGAAGCCTTTATACACCAGGCACTGAGTGTACCCGCTCTACACCAGTGCACGTCAAACCTCAGTGTAAGTCACAAGTGTCTCACATGCAGATATCTGGGTCTCATACGCTTGGGGTCCTGGGAATCGTCTTTCATAACCAATCTATGATTCTGAGAGCTGCTCTGTGAGAAACACTCCCACGTAAGCTTTATACACTGTACACCCTTGAAGCTAGGACTCGCTTTTTGTTCCTCACTCCTCCGATAGTACAGTTTCCAGCACACACTAGGCCTTCAATTGACTGAGTAATGCTGAAGAAATCGTTACACTGACATTTAATACATACTTACTACCATGCAGTGTACGCTGCACTGATCCTGGCAGGAGCAGGACTGCGCCTGTTTTAACAAATAGCTGGCTGGAGAAAAAAAACTGATGCGTAGGGAGGCTATGTGTACTGTGAGGACCAGTTCATCTCCTGCCGCTTGCCACCGACTCTTCTCCTCCCTAATGCTCAGTGTGTATAACCTGGTCCTCGGCTGCTCTTCTGGAGCAGACAGCGTTAACATCTAGACAGTCATTAGTTGAGAGACAGCACATCACTCATCTGCTTTAATTTCTGTCCCAAGAGATGCACTTCTCACATCCCTTTAAAGTGACCTGGCTCTTTCAAGCACAACCACCCATCGCTGAAGCCAGCTGAACAGAGACGGATGTGTAGGAACCACCCAGCACTCCTCAAAATGAAGGGGCTGGTGCGGGGCGTGACAGAGGGATCAGGCCCTCACCTAATATGCATGCAGCTCTGCCTGCAACTCCCAGCACCGCTAGGAAAAAATTTTAGAAATGAATCACCAAAAAGTGAAGGAGCTGATGTGAATTCTCCCCGCAGAGGCTCCTGGAGACTCCTGACCACAAAACTTGAGGTAAATCCAGTGGCTTCACCCAAGACCCCCAGGGTCCACTCCAGGCCCCAGATAACGAGAGCTGGGCAGACAGTGCAGTCCAAAGCATGGTGCGCCTGGAGAAACACTCAGGTACGTTTGGCTTTCCTTTGACCTAATTTAAATTCTTCCACCTCTTCTAGAATTTTTTTTCTATAGTTGCTGGTAGATATTTTAAGAATCTCAAAATGTTTCTTTTTACTTGTTTTTACTTTTGCTTTAAATTTAGGTGAACAATAGACCCAGGATTTTAAAGTTTTAGTACTCATAGGTGAGCATTTATAAAAGAGTCGTCATGTTTCTGAATAATGCATTGCATTACACTTAGGATTAAAGCTAACACCTACTGAATTAATTGTGCCAGACCCTGTTGTAAGCACTTACATGTAAGGGGTCACTGAAACAATACAACGTCCCTGCAAGGTGGGTGCTATGCTTGTTACTATTTTGCAATAGGGGAAATGAAGCTTGGAGAAATGAGCACTGTTATGCAGGATATAGTTATGCAGGTCCAGGTTGCTGTGGGAACTATGCAGTCACCTCTGAGCCCTCCCACCCAAATGTCATTCTCCTAAGGCAGTAATGGCAAACCTTTCAGAGACGGAGTGCCCAAACTGCAACCCAAAACCTCCTTATTACCCCAAAGTGGCAAAACTGCAATTAAACCTAAGTACTGAGGTTTTGGTTTAGAAAAACCAACCCCTACATTAATATCTTTTGTCTTAAAAGAAAAACACAATAACAGAGCTCTCGATGACACAAAGTTTTCACTGAAAGGTAAAATTTGCATTTGGTGTGCTTTTGCACAAAGAATGTGATCTTTGCTGTTGTACACATGCTGGTAATTTGTCAAACCTTGGCTGGGACGACTTGGCTTGTGCGCTGACAGAGAGGGCTCTGTGCACCCACCACGGCATCCATGCCGTAAGCTCGCCACTACTATCCAAGGGCTTCCTTCTGTCCAAAACTCCTACCATGAAAATTGCAAAGTTTTTCATTTTCTATGAGTTTTTTCCAATGTTTTTTCAAAGTCAGTGTCACTGGTTCTCTGAGTAGGACATTTCTGATTGTCTTACTCAATCCTGGACATTTCTCAATGTCCTTGACGTTGCAAGGCTGTCTAGAATTCTACAAGATGTTCAGCATCCTTACCCCGGGACATTAATTAGCAGAACCACTCACCAAAAATGTTGACAAATATCTCCTGGGGAAACAGACTATTCCCTGCTTAGGATACCTGAGAGGGACAAAGCAAAATTTTTACTTTAGTCTCATATAAAGCACAGAATTTAGATGAAGCCCATGACCTCCCAAGAATACAAGAGAATGACACATAGGTCAGCCACGGTTTGATGGGAGAGGAGCAGGGAAAGGCTCAGTGTCAGTTTGATCATCCAGTTCCCTAAGTTAATGTTGATGCTGGACATACATGTTAGAAGCACAGAGCAATAAATATGAGTGAGTGTGTGGATCCCAAGACTTGGCTTGGAATCTGTCTGGTGAAGGGTCACAATTTATCAGTACATATTAACTCACTTCAAACCCTCAGCTCTCTCATATGTCAAGTGAGGCGGTGATCCCTTCTTTACAGAGTAAAATTCAATGAAATGGCCAATGTTCCAGCAGCTACAGTACAGAGCTGATCACAGGGGGGATCTAGATCAACTTGAATCCACTTCCTCTTCACCCCATGGCACTAAACCAAAGGTCAAAGACACAGGTTCCAGTTCTTCCTTTCTATAAGATTGTCTTGGTTACTTTTCTCTCATTGCTGAGATGAAATATCCGACATCCAAAGTTGAAGGGGGAAAGGTTTATTTAGCTCACAGTTTGTGGAGGTTTCAGTCCATAACTGGCTGGCTCCAAGGCAGGGTAGCATGACAGAGGGGCAACAGTTCATGGCAGTGGAAGACAGTAAAACGGGAGAAGCAAGCTTTTCTTCCTCCCCTATACTGTATGCAGGCTACCTACCCTAAGGCAGGTGTAGCACTCACACTCCCAATCCCAGCATCAGACAATGAATCAATCACAAATTCTACATTCAGCCACCTCCAAAAAACTTGCCCTCTCATGACCTCATGAGGCTTTGGGGGACATACAGACACAAACCATAACAATGACCTTGGCCATCTCTGTGCGCCACTGGTTCCTGCTCTGTAAGAAGAAATAAAACCAAACTGTCTCTAAGAAAACTGACGCTCTCACACTGTGATCTGAGTGTTCAGGGCAAGGAGAGAGACACATAGGCCAGAAATATCTTATTTTCCCAACACCAGCACTGTTTATTCAAAAAGACTGTCTTTTCTCCAGAGAAAGAGAGTGAGAGAGAGAGAAGAGAAGAGGGGAGGGGATCTGAGGGGAGAGGAGAGAAAGGGAGAAGGGAAGGGAAGGGAAGGGAAGGGAAGGGAAG
>NW_004955425.1:26086325-26125380 GCF_000276665.1 Chinchilla lanigera | reverse complement strand
GGAAAATCCAAATTCCAGGCGTTTATCACCTCAACATGAAAACAGAAGCCTTACAGAGGTCCATCTCCTGACACCCCCAACTGTCCTCTCCCTCACCCTGCTCTCAGCCCTTGTCTATTCTCAGTGCTCTCCTGCTTTAAAACTGTCCCTTTCTCCTCTCTTCCCCAGTCCCTGCATGACTGTGCTCTCCACAAGCTGCATCCCGCCACACCTTCTGCTGCCCCGCCACTGTACTGAACCTCGCTGGGCTGTCAGGCCTCTCTTCTTGCAGCAAATCAGTAGGGCTGCAGCCAGTGAGTCTCCAAGAGGCTGTTCTGTCTCCCCCGAGTCCCATAGTTACAGTAAATCCTTTAGCATGGTAATGAACAGGCAAATGAATCACTCCCTCAGCAACACTACTCTGGCCATCTCTGCACCACAAGCAGGGCACAGACTCCAGCCACCAAGTGCACTCTACCTTGCTGTCACCTGCACCTTGCAGCCTAGTTCCTTTTTGGACAGCTCCTTGGCCCTGTGCTTCTTAATTTGTTTATAAGGGCAAACTCCCAAGAAGTCAAGCTGGGGAGGGAAGAGAAGAGCATGGCCCACTTACTCCAAATCCTGAATGATGGCTCAGGTCTGGGAAAGACGAAGCTCCCCTCCTACATGTGGGCACAGAATGCACCAACAGCCCAAATCTGACTGGAGTGGGTTGAGAGGGTACAGCGGAAGTAGTCAGCCATATTCAATTACGCAAGCAGTTCCCAGGCTGACCCAAACCATGCTGCCACAGAGGGAACTGAGTCCTAGCGGGGGAGAGACTGACTAGCTCATCACTACCCAGAGCTAGCAGAGCCAGGCTGGAGCTCGAGCCCCCGCCTCCCTGCACTCGGTGAATCACGGGCACAACACTGCCACTGGGCTCTTGAGTTTGGCAGGGCCTGCAGGGAACCTACCATGAAGGGAAGTGGGACACGTGACTCTTTTACAGCTAGCGCACTGCTAAAGTGGGATGCTACATGTGTGTTCTTTCCTTGTCTTCTTTCATTGTTTCCACTTTTAAGAAAATTTTTTTGCCTTTGAAAATTTTTGAGACTGCTGTGTTCTCATGTTCTGGTGACCAGGAGGCAGGGAAAGGAGAAGAGAATGAGGAGGAGGAAAAAAGAGGAAGAAGAGGAGGAAGAGCTAACACACAGCAGTGACCTTGTACCTTCTTGTGTGTCACCCGCTGTACACCACTAACCTAACGCATCCTCACAGTTCCATGAGGTAAGTGCTACTAGTGTCTCTATGTCCCAGACAAGGACACTAAGGCCCAGAGAAGTAAAGGTAGCCTGGCCTGGTCAGAGCACTAGGTGTGTTTGATTGTAAGTCAAAATTTGCTGGACTACTCTGCTTACCAAGGGCCCTTACAACTACCTACTTAAACTCACTTTAGAGAGTGTCCATGTTCCTACACCCTCAGTAAAAGGAAACTTCTAGAATTTTTTAAAAGATTTAAAAAGTGCTGTCAAGTTTGCTTAGAGAGCCTTGATTGTCCAGTGCCTGCCTTAATACTAGCTACCAGGTAAAAGCTTTTCTCCATAGCAGGGGCTCAGAAAACGCTTCGAAAACAGGACCCTCCCTATCATCTATGTAGCTGACAAGGAATCTTGCTTGTCAGTCATTATTTTAGAAGAGCAGCATCTCTTCTTGAGCCCTGAATTACAGTTAGTGCTTTCTGAATTATTGCTTCAGTACTCATAGAGGATACTAAATTTAAGATAAAAGAGGCTAGAGAACATACTACACACTTCTAGAAACATGTGATTATTTTGTTTTGTTTTCAATCTACCATTTACAAAGCAGGTGATAAATACTAAGTCTTTTCTAAAGACTTGCCAAGTTTACCCCTTAAAATCTACAAAACACAATGAGGAACCTCCACTTTAACTTTTATCCTAAACCCCAAGCTGCAGTGTTAAGTAAAACTGTTCCTCAATAATTATTCCAGTAAAGATGTTGGTGTCGCCAAATCATCAGCACCATGCACAGTGGTCCCTTTGCTCTTTCAGCAGGAAGAAGCCAGTACAATCAGGGCCTTGTTTCTGATAAGAGTATCTGTCACTGACAAAGGAAAGTCAATGCGTTTTTTTATTGAGCTGACAACCCCCCATGAGCAAGACACAAAAGACCATTAATTAGAGATGATCCTCCATTCCAAGCCCATGTGCATATTTGCATTTCCAAAAGCTCCATCTTGCCCTTTGGAAAAAGCTTTGCCCTGGTGTTTGCCAAGCTGGCAAGGCAATGGTTGCATCCAAAGCAACTCCAGTGCACAAGGTGTCATCTAAACAGCACGGGATCGCAAGCCAGGCTTCATGGGGAGGATGTCTAAAGACGGAGTCCACACCGACCTTAATTTGCACCGCTAGAAAAACAAATGTCAACCAGGGAGAGAGGAGCTAATATCTGCAGGAATGGTACAGTTCCTGTCTTTTGTGTGTTCGGGTCCCCACACAAACACGGCTGAAATGGGGTCTGACAGTGTTTGGGGACTGTGTAGGAAAGAAAAGCAAAAGGAAGTGTTCTATTTAGAAAAGCTCATTCCCCCTGGGAACTGTGTATTAACTTGTCAAACTAAAACAACTCATGAAAGCCACTGCTTCAAATGGGCTTTGGAGATTCGGCTCCCCGAGACAACCCTTGTGTTTGTATTTGACATGACGCAAGCTCTTAGCGTTAAGAGAACAACCTCGTGAGCCTGTCCTCTCCTGTAAAAGGGTGTGTAGTGCATTCTAAAAGCCTAGAGGACACACTACACAGGACACCCATGCACACACGTTGGAAAAAGGACAGAGGAAGGAGAGGAAGGATCCCATTTGTGAACACCCCCCGACCAAAACAATGAACAAGTCTTCTGCATGACAACTTGTCCTAGTATCACCCAGTGTAACCTTCAAACATTCTATAACATGCAGAGTAAGCAGCATAATGTGACATGCCCTGTGGCTGCTAGTGTCCCGCTGTCTTGTTCTGTGCAGCTGCACCATGACTGCTGGTGGCTCTCCCCACTGTCGTGGAGTTAATGGAACAGCCGTGACTGGGGCCCAGCCCCCTCCATCACTTTCCTCTGTTCCCTGGTGAGGATTATGCATCAATATGGAGGAAAACTTCTCCCCTTCATGGTCTCAGCACTCCATTCATGTCATTTAGGAGGAGAACTACAAGTCTCCTGGAAGTGTCTCACAGGAGTTTGGGTCTAAAATACACCAATCCTGCTGGATCTGCTCGAGCAGAGGATCTAATTCCCCATTGACTTGTGAGCAGTGAACAGACACTAGTTCTGTGAAGGAAGCAGCACAGGGCCTGGCATATAGTGGGTGCTCAATTGATGGTTGTAAAAATGAAAGAGGAGACCTGCTGGACTCTCAAGAGAACCAGATCGTGTTCTTTGCATCTGATAAGACCCCTTAATGCTTTGTGTTTACTCTTTGGAAAAGATTCCCCACGGAGGTAGATATGTCGAGAATGTGGAAGAAAATGACAGTTGAAAGTTCAGAAAGGAGCCCATGCTCTTAATATTACAACATGCACAGAAATGGATGCAGCTATCTGTGGCTGTGACCACCAGGTAAATAGAGGTGGGGTGGGGGCAACCTTGGCATTGCATATAATTGAGATGTCTGAAGAATTCTATCCTCAAATGCAAGGGAGCATAAGAAATATGGAGATGCTTTGAAAGGGCATTAAGAGCAGAGGCTGGATTTGGAATAATGACTGTGGGACAGCAGGACAAATTGCCTCCTTAGGCCTTGGGTTTCTTATGTACAGAATAAAAATAATACAGTTAGCTCATGAGACTGTTGGCAGGGATAAGTGAGAATATTTGTATGCCAACAAATATTCAGTAAATGTAAGCTATGAATCCTAATGATACTGATGGGATAAAAATAATCAGAAGGGCATGGAAAAAGTCATTAAAGTTGGAAAGGATGAGGACCCCAAGCAACAACAGCTCTCACCTCTAGTTTGTCCCTTTTGTCAAAACTCAGATTCTTAGCTTGGGATCTAGGAGCCTTCCAGCTCCCCAAAACTGAACACAAATTTTTGTGCATCTACACTTTCCCCTGAGACAGGAGCATGCAGTATTCATAAGATTCTCCAAAGAGTCTGGCACATCGTGGAATTAGCAATCTCTGCCCTAGGGTAGATCAGAACTCTTACAATGAGTCATGTTTTCAATTCTAAATGTACACAAAACTCCCTTTCTTCTTCCTCTCTGGTTCGGCCGACACACGCTGGGCTTTTCAAAAGAATTTTACTAAGATTTTCTAAGGAGAAATTAAAAAGGGAAATAAAGCACATTCCAAAAATTTGTTTTAAAGGAACATCAAAGTACAGCGCGCTTTCCTGACTCTTAAGATAACAACAAGGAAGCCACGTGCTGGCTGGGCCGGTTCACAGGTGTGTGGCCCAGGTTCCTCCTCTTGGATCCCTTGGAGGAGGCACTGCTGTCTCTTATTTAAAAGCAGGATTTGTTTAGAGAACTTGCCGTCGGCTTACATTTGTTCATAAAGACACAGACCACTGCTTCTCTCCTAAAGGAGAGTTTACTGATAACCAACAGGAGCTGGGAATTGATTAATCTCTTGATATTAGGTAGCCAGGGAGAGGCAGAGATCAGAGAGAAAAATTGGAGAGAACCAGGAAAGAAGGGAAAAAAATCAAGTCAGAGCCCTAAATTATCAACAGTAGGGGTTGTTTTACTAAGCAAGCACAGCATCGTCAGTTATTAAGTCCTTAATGTTAACAAGTTTCAGAGAGTTTTCTGGGTGCCAGGTGAGAGGTAGGTAAGGAACCCAGATGTATCAGATCTCTTAGTGTGCTGACCTCCCCTTCCTTATCATTACATTTGGAAGGGTAAAGCGCTCCCTAAAAGGGGGCAAGGGGAAGGAAGCGTAAAGAATATAACTCACTTCTAAATCACACACTCTGAGGTTTCATTGGATCTCAGGCTTTGCACTAAAGTCTAGAAAGTAGGAAAATGAATACAACTGAGGTCATGTCTAGTAGAAGTTCTTAATCTAGGCAAAGATACAAATGTTAAACAGATATCATTTGAAGTGATAAGCATGTTCTGTATGAATTGTGTGGTAGTGACATAGGAGATAGGACGTGGCAAAGCTGGCTGGGAAAATGAGCAGGACTTGTCAATTACAAGATCCCAAGGCAACGTCAGGACCCCGTATGTAGAACTTCTCTCAAGCTCCCATACAATACATGAGATATGGACAGCATAAAACAAACACCATGATGCCAGCTGGCACTACTTCCCATGATAGCGTGGCCTGAGTTTCTCAGATGCGGTATGTACTTTTATTTTTGTTTTTACCTTCTTTTTCTCTTGTTCTGCCCGGGTTAGCTCTGCAGGGCTGGTTTCTCCCATACCCATCCACATCTGACTTTGCAAATAAACTTTCTGGCACCATTTTTCATCTCACCCAATTCTTTGTTCAAGGCGTGGAGGACTTGGAATACATTTGATGGGCAAGCCATTGCTAAAGGGACAGCCTGACAATGATAGGAAATACAGAAAAGAATAAGGTGGGGAAATACAAGCCACAGTGAAGACCAGGTTGTCCAACTAAATTTATCTTTGGGATCTTTCCTTTCCTGTCTGTAATCACTCTCTGTTTCTGCCGGACCTTTGTCTTCATCCACTTTGTGTTGCGACAAGCGAATACCCGAGATTGGGTAATTGACAAAGAAAATAAATGTATTTCTCACAGTTTTGGAGGTCAGGCAGTCCCAGATCAGGGGTGTGCCACCCTGCTTCCTAATGCAGCAGAGGATGCCGCACAGTGAGGAAGCGCACCAGAGAGCCAGAGGGTAGAGCAAGGGCACATGGCTGGGAGGGCCCACTTCGACAATAATCAGGCCACTCCTATAACCACCAGCCTGCCTCACGACAGTGGCAGTAATCCGCTCACCCCATCCTCCCAGCCACATCATCTGCCACTGGACTCTCCCTCCTCCCAACACTGTAGCATTGGGTTTAGATTTCCAACACATGAGTTTTGGAGAAAGCATTCCGATGAAGGCAATCTATATGCCAAAATTAGGTGAAAAAAAATTCACTGGATCAAAGCATTTCACAGTAACGTCCAAAGATGAGCCTCACTGAGCATTTTGCTTATAGGCACAGAACCTTCTTCCACTTACTAGGAAATGTAGAAGAAACAAACTTTTGTTTTGTTTTGCTTTGCTTTTCCCGCAGAGTAACCCCTTAGAACTGCAGTTTTTCCCTTTGCTTCCAGAACGCCTTATTCTGCACAACTGAGTTTTGCCATAAATTGCTTTGTTAGAAAATAGTGAAATCTCAAGGTACAAGCTCCACAAAAATAGGTAAGGTATGGGCACACAGTCCAGTCCCCTAGACCAATCAATTTATTAGTCGAGCTCCAACAAAATGTTTTTTCTAAGTTCTATCTCGCCCTATTTCTGTCTCCGAGAAAGGCGAACTCATTTTGTGTAGGCTCAGTCCTATTCTAAACCAAAGCCATTCTTGCTACTTTTGCAGGAACCCTTCAAGGAGTTATGGAAAGCTGGACATCTGAGAGTAGCAACCGATGTGGGCAATACAAAGGGACAAAGACGGGCCAGTCCCGGGGTCCACCAGCGGGCTGATGGAGAAGGGCCATGGCAAGCAGCATTCACATTGGCAGGAGGCCTGGCTTCTTCCACTCGAACTTCTTGGAACTCCCACCAACCCACACCCACCGTGTCTCCCCGTGAGGCCCTCTGCTCACCTTTCATACCTCGCCCCAGCCCTGGCCAGATCCAGTGGACACTGTTGTTAGCAGTGGGTATTTTCTCACTGCTGCTATGGGAGTGAAGCTTTTCTGGCCCAGTGTTAGCACTTGAACTGAAGATGAGCACTCTGGCCACTACACAGGCATGCACATGCACGCACATGCATGCACATGCACATGCATACACACGCGCACACACAGGCGTGCACACACACATGCATGTGCACCCATGCCTGCCTTCTCCTATACTGCTTATCTCTGGGGTGGCTCTGCTGCGCTCTCCTTACCACGAGGGCTCACACCTTTCCTTCACTCCTACATTTTAAGAGCCCAACTCCTACAAAATCAAGTCAGCACCGCTTCCTTCCCAGATTACCGCAATCACCCATCAGTGCTCTCTCCCTCTTCCAGTCCTATCTGTTCACTCCCCCACTTCCAAATAATACCACAAAATTAATATGACTTTGCTCTGCTTAAAATCACACAAAGTCTTCCCAGCACCTAAGACATAAGGTTGAAAGGCCTCTGTTTACCCCAAAAGCCATGTTCTAATCTACACCTCTCTCTAATCTCTCAGCTACTACCCCAGCTCTGCAGGTGCTGTACCCTACCTGTAGTGAGCCCCTTCCTGTCCCCCAAAATGGAAGGATTTCATTGGTTAAAGGGAGACAGAGTTTACTGAGAGGATGTGGAAGTTGAGAATTGGGAAGGGGCAAGATCCACATGTACCTGGGAGTAAATAGGAAATACAAGAGTGTGCTAACGTGGGCGACCCAGCAGGCAGGCCACCACTGCAAAATCACCTCCACGCTTTCTGTTTGGACTTGAATCAAGGACAGAGTTCCAGGGGAAAGCATCCCCATGGTAAATCTCAACTTGGTGCATGATTCGACAGAGATCACCTAAGGGAGGATGTGACTCATTCATTGTACTGTGTAGTTCAGTCATCCCGCATGCCAGTAAAAAGGTACACGACCAAAAAAGAAATTTGTATGATGTAAGGAAGGGGTACAGAAGCATCTGAAAAGCAACAATTGTATATGTCATGGTCCTTATTTTTCTTCATATGTGAAATATTGTTTCTTCTCCTCATCCATCATTCTCATCCCATTCTACCTGATGCAGTCTTAAGTTCCCATGTTTGCTAAGCTCTGATATTACTTCCTCTGGCAAGTCTTTGACCTTCAGTACTGTGTTAGGGGGCCTTCATTTGCATATCTTCATCGCATCACTTTGTATACAAAATTAAAGTTGTTTATTTGTTTCCTTCACAACCCCTGTGAGCAGACAGTGGATCCTATCCAGCAAACGTAAGGTTAGGGGAAAATGTAGATGAGTTTCAAAGAGTTCACTTCAAAATAGTGACCTGCCAAAAATGGATTGCTTTATTAAATCTTTTTTGATGATGGAAACAGAGGTTTCTCTGGAAATCCCTAATATTCTTTCATAATCCATTTGTCTTTCTACTGTTGTATGGCTTGCATACTGCGCTAAGAGGATTCTAGAACCAAAGGTGCCCTTGGTCTCCAGTCTCAGCTCTGCTTCCTCACTGATATAATCAGCACTGTACCGGGACTATTCTTCCCAAAACTAAGCCCATAAACTCATTGAAAGCCTAACTGGGATTCTTAACCTGTAGGAATTTTTTGTTGTTTCTTTCATTATTTGTAAAAGTCTCACTTTAACATGTGGAAACATAGAAACATGTTGATATATTTCCACAGTATTTTATGTACTTTTGAGAATAATTCACTCATTTTTAAACCATGTCCCTTCCTAAATTAGCCTGGCTCTTTGCCAGGTCCATTTCTTTAGAGGATATTGCAAATTTATTACAAAAGTGCTTGCTAAGTAAACCATTGATAAGCTTAATAAAGTCACTTAAGAGAAAATTAATCTATATTGAGTGGCTTTGTCAAGCACAGAGCCATCTTAGGAGGGTAACACATGCTGGATGGGAAACCAAGGATGATATCAATCCCATAGTAGCAGTTACAGTAAACATCTGGAGCACAGTATCATGGTGATTGTTACTACTCTGATTCCCAAAGCCAGAGGCTAGGGATCAACTTGGCATTATAAGCTCTTGCTTTGATGTCACTCCCTGTACTCTGAACACTTAGCAATTATACATAAAATATTTTAAGAGTTAATTTTAAAAATAGCAAAACATTAAACTGTATACACATGCATACATATAGAGTAGAAATAAATATCTGGAAAAAAAAAAAGAAAGAAAGAAATATCTGCACAGCAGAAACTGAACAGAAATATAACATAGTAAGTTGTTGAAGCTGTGAGCTGGACATAGGAAGAGATAGGCAAGAAAACTCCTCCAAAGCAATGGGGAATAAAGGTGCAGTTGGAGGCTGAATTCAGACTCATTTCTTAAATCAGCACGGGACAAGGAATTTGTACCTGAAAACAGTTACAACTTCTACTTGAGTTCAGCATTCATGTAAAAGTGAACTCAGTAAGAGCAAGCAGGTATGATCAGGACTTGGTCAAGTTGCCTGTTGTTTCAGAGACAGAATTGGCAATATCGCAATATCATCATAAGTCAGGAGTCCAGAGCCACCAGCATAAGACCTGGTTGTGAAATGGAACCATGAAGACTAAATGGGAACAACTGAAAATGGCTAAACAGGAAAGAAAAGTAAGCAGAGAAATACAAGGAATAAGAGAAGAAGAAAGAAAGGTTTGTGACACCTCTCAAAAGTATGCTGCACAATTAAAATTCTGAAACATTTGAAGAAAATTAACACTGAGAAAAGGAGCAAACAAAATCAAAATTTGGAATACCTTCACTCCAGGTTCAATGTAAATAATAGCAGAATCTGAAAGTCAATTTGAAATAGGAATTGTTAGAATCCTCAAAGGAAAACAAAGCTTTCCATAAAAAAGAACCATTGAATTGTGAAAGAAAATGGTGTAAAAATGAAACAAGAACAGGTAGATATAAAAAGGAACCAATTAGAAGTCCTGGTAATAAAAATCATAATATTTGAATTTAAAAGCTTAATAGACAAGATTAACTCTACTTTGTGTATAACAATAGAGAATTAGTGAATTGAAAAATGCTACCAAGAAATTTAGTCAGAATGCAGCGTAAAGAGTTAAGGAGGAAAAAACAAAATATAAAATAGAAATTAAGGTCTGGGGATCTAGCTCAGGGGCAGAGCACTTGTCTGGCATGTGCAAGGCCCTGAGTTCAATCTTCAGTGCCACAAAAAATAATAAAATAAAAATAGCAGTTAAGAGACATGGAAGATATACTGGGAAGTTCTAATGTATGGTCTAAGTGGAGCTTAAGAATAGAATAGAATGAAATATCTGTAAATCAGTAGTAAAAAAAGATACAGAGAACTTTTCAAAATAAAGAAAATGACACATGCTCCAAATAAAAGGTTACATACAAAACACAATACCTGATAATGAAACTATAACAAGAATCATTGTGTACTGAAGATGCTGAATATTGAAGATAAAGAGAAAAGACTGATGATGTGCAAAGGAAAGACAGTGAGATGAACTCCTATCTACAGTGGGTGATAGAAGACAGCAGAATAATGTTTCCAAATCCCTGAGGGTAAACACCATCAATCAAGAATTCTATACCCAGATAAACTATCGTTCACAACAGAGTAAAACATTTTCAGGCCAAAAGAACAGATGTGTTCTTTTTTTTTTTTTTTGGTTTTTCTTGGTTTTTCTCCGGTACCGGGAACCGAACTCACAACCTTGAGCTTGCCAGGCAGGCGCTTTTGCTGCTGAGCTAAATCCCCAGCCCCAAACAGATGTGTTCTTGTTCACACAGCCTAAAAAAAAAAAAAAAAAAAATTTCCAACATTTCTTCATTGCTATTAAAGAGGAACTTAAGCACTGTCTGAATCAAATGCCATGAAATTGAATTCAAGTACAAATTAGCATTTTTGCTTCTTTAGTAATTAAAACATTTCAAGGAAAAACATAGCATGTCCTCAATTCTCTGTTGCTATGATCATAAGACATATCATTCCTTTTAAATAATTTGTGTTCCTACAGTGTGATTTTATTTCTGCATTTTGTGAAGTTTGCAGCTTTTGACAGCTTTTTAAAAGTTTGTAAACTTTAGACTTCACTAAACAAGGTTCTTGCTCCATTTGTGATAAAATCACTTTATATTTTTGTCAAGTAAATAAACCTATGAGGAAAAAAATATAAGGAAAGGTCAAAAACTGTCACAACTTTACAAGAACTAATGTACCATTTAATATGTAGTGCTTTAAAGTACAATAATTATTGCAACAGACACATTCTGTTGTTTCTTCATTTTCTTCATGTTTTTTTCATTTCAGACTTTTTTTGTAAGAAAATGATATTATTCCTAATTTTTAGTTCCCTACAGTTTACAAATACACTTTTACTCTGATAATATGGCTTTGCAACTAGTAAAGCAGTTGAACTAACACCCATAAATACAGGTGGGGAAACACTAACGTTTCTCTACATAAACTATTCTTTTAACATCATTTTCTATAAAAAAAAAATTGCAAAGAGACTACATAATATATTTGGGCAAAAGGCAATTAAGTCAATCTCTTGCAGCACCACATGTATAATAAACAGTATATTGTCAGCATTTACATGATTCACATCAAAATGATGACATCCTAAAATGTACTCCTTTTAAGGGATAGATTTATCAAGAAAATCTTACATGTCTTTTAATACTCTGGTACAATACTGCTTCATATACCGCAGGAAAATTAAATGTAGGTCTAGTCATCAGCTTAATAAAGAGTCCTTTTCCTTTAGGTTTTATTAATGAAAAAATCACAATTAAGTCATAAATATGTTTATTCAGACATTTTTAAAAGTTGTAAAACTGTTACTCTACACAGAATTCCCTTTACCCAGCTTTCCCAACTATTAATGTCTTACATAATCACAGCAAGACCAGGAAACTGACTAAAAATAATTTTTGTTTTTCTGTATTAAGCATTGATTATAAAGTCCTGCCTGATTTCCAAAACATTAAGTCACCATTTTAAATCAATAGGTAAAGTGTTGATAAAAGGGATCCCAGAACAAATAAACATTCTTACTCTGAACATGAGAGGCCGTGTACCAGGCTCTAGTGTGGGGCAACAACTGAGCGCCACATTCACTGCAGGAAGAATTCCAGCCTCACCAAAGATTAAAAGGTTAGAATGGAAGGTTTATTCTGCAAGGTGAGGCGGGAACACTGGGCGACAGGGCAGCACTCTCAGAGATTCTTATTCTGAAGGTAGAAAGAGGCTACAAATTTGCATTTTAAAAAAACAAATATTTCTGACACATGTGTAATGAACTGACTGTGAAGCTCCCTAATATTGACAGAGAAGAGGAAGAATAAAGGCAAAACAAGTCAGGCAGCCCAGGGGGAATCTGAATACTAGACCTTGAGCCAGCCACTGGGGGAGACTCCAACGTCAGAACCATGACAGTTCCAATTAATGAGTGAAATACAAGCTGAAAACTAGTCTAGAAATGGAAAGCTCTGGCTTCTGTTCTAGTTGTGCTGGTAACTAGGGGGATTGTATTTCTCTCTAAGCTCAGCTTCCTCATCTATAAAATAGGTTGCATTAATCCCTACCAGCTCTAATGCTCTTGGTTTTCTGAGTTCAAGTAATGGGAGTGTGGACTTGCAATTAATTTAATATTTAAGCATTCTTCCCTTTTTTGAGAAAGCACAGGCCAGGGAAACGCCCGGGGCAGTTCCTGTCTGGGGCTGCTTCACAGAATTAGGGCTACAAGAAGCAGATTCTGGGCACTACACCCAGTTGCCTGTCTGAACTACGTTTCCACCTTCCTGTTTCAAAACTTATTCCCTAGTAAACAACTTAACCAAATGAGTCCAGCAAAGGATGAAGACTGAAAATGCTGTTGAGTTCCTCTAATTGCAAATTACCTTGGCAATCGCACAAGCAATTTAAAATAAAAACAGGTTACAGCCAAGAACAAGCACAAAATTTGATTCCTAAGCTAAGCTCTCTCAGATTCTGCTCCAAAGTACAAGCCCGGGAAGATGCGGGGCCCAGAAAGAATGATGTGGGTGGTGGCAGCAAGAATCTGTAACAAAACAGTCTTCAGAAATCAAATTGACTAGTCCTCCTAAGGCTATTGACTAGTCCTCCTAAGAAAATGAGTTTTTCCTTTAAAAGCTGTCTTTTATGAGGCTGAAATTTTTCCGGCAGTGAATGTGGTGCCGAGTCGTTGCCTGGGACTAGAGCCGGCACACCACCTCTCGCGTTGGGTGTAGGAATGCTCATTTGTTCTGGAATCCCTTTTATCAACACTTAGGTTACTCCTGCACTGTGGACTCCAAAGAGCCCTTTTTAAGAAACTGTCTGTGAACACCAGAATGGCTCACCCCTAAAGTAAGGTGTTAATTGGTCTCTTGGTAATTCCCAATCCAAACACAATAAACTGTAATATTTCTTTTTAACTGTAGAGATTTTGCCTGCAGTGCCTGTCCAAAGTCCTGAGATCATCCTACCTGGGTTTGTTTCTTTGTTTTGTGCTTCTTTTTGCTTATGTTTTAGGTAAGAATAAAGGGGAAAGAAAGTAGCAAGAAGTACATTGGATCTTTCTCTCTCTTCATCTGACAGTAATTACAGGGTGTTAAAACCCAAGGCAAGCCAGGCTATCCAATGTCTTCAAGAAGAGCTGACTTAGGAGGACAACTTGTCATTTCAGAAATCTTCCTCATGATCACAGGGATCTCCCATTAAACAATAAACACCTCTTAGTGTCGCTGGCCCAAAACCAGCTAACTGTGGCCCAGTTTCCCTGGGTGTTGGCTGTGTGTTTACCTGGGGCAGGGAGCCAGTCAAACAATTACTAACACTGATCCTTTTCATTATCTTTATTTTCATCTACTTCTGTCCTACACATTTCCAGTTGAGATTTGAGAGTCTTTGAATCCTTTCCCCACTACTGAAAAAGAATTTTCCTAATATATAAGTGAAGTAGGCCAAACTGCAGAGTGGTAGCAGGTTTTTTTGGTTTTTGTACCTGGAATCGAACTCAGGACCTTGCACTTGCCAGGCAGGCACTTGTGCCACTGAGCTATATCCCCAGCTAGAGTGGTAGCAGGAAAGGAGGGACCAACCCTGGCATCAGACACGCGGGAACAGCATGCCTCTGGCTTCTCCCCCGCAACCCCTCCATCTTTGGTGCTGCTACCCACTGCCATCATTTCAGAACAAGGTCTCTGCTTTTAGGGTGAACAGGAATCTGATATGCGGTTTATGTGCAATATTTGTGTGGCTTTTGGGTTGAGTAAATGGTCTCAGAGCAATGCAATTTCTAATTTCTTTTTCTGCAGTTCTTGTTCTTTGCTTGCAAAAGAAACAGGAAAGGAGAATTAGAGGGAAGGATCACACTGAGGGATGGCGGTCTTGCCCTCAGACTTTCCATGGGACACACAGTGTTGACACACATTCACGAGGCCCTCCTGGGGCCATGTGTGCTTCGTGGTGGGACTGCCTGCCAGGCTGCCTCTCGTGGGACTGGCTGGAGCCTTTAGAGCAAGGGTCAGGAGACAGGATGTGGGCTTATATCACTGTCTGACCAGGAGCAGAGGCCAAGCCAGCCCTACTCTGGAAACTAGCTGCTCAGACATTACTTCACATCTCAGTAGAGTGACGCAATGAATGCTCTGCTGCGAGTTCTATCAAACAGTTCAGTGTTTGGTTTTCCATCCTCAGGGATATTCTTGTCATGGAGCCAAAGGCTTCATCAAAGGCATTAAGCAAGGCTTCTATAATAGCCCTTTTTGTTATTGACAGTAATAGTAATAATTATGAGCTCCCTCGACCAAGCACTCTGCAAATGCCATAAAAGAAAAAAAGGCACCACCTTCCTAATAGTTCATCTCCCTAAATTATTTTAAATACCCCTATATCAATCATTCAACAAATACTCATGGAGCAGTTTTTATGGGCACAGAAATAGGCAGGGTGTTGGGTTTGTTGGTGGATAATGAAGTCAGCCCATCCCTACCCGCAAGGAACTTTCAAGACAGCATGAAAACTAGTCAGACCTAGGTCCCACTGGGGAGCCCGGGAGTGGGTGGAAGGCAAGTCTGTTTCCAGCTGAGGAGGGAGAATCAGGAATTGAGCTGTTAAATTATCCTTCTGTGTCTTTTGTTCTCAGGGGTGGGTAAGTTATCTCTGCACTATAACTCAGGGACCCTCTTGGTATTATGAACTCATCTCTCCATACCATGATGTAGTTGATAAGCACTTTACACAAAATTTCACTTAGTCTAGTCTTTATGTTATTTCCACTACAGTAAGTGAAAAACAAAGAGAGAGAGACAGCTGAGACCTCTGAAGTAGTTAGAATGATATCTAATAATTAGCTTTACTACTCGCTCAAGATCTGATACCCACTCAAAATCTAGTGAAGATCCTGCCAGAAAATCAAAGCCTACAGTTGTCCTCATTTCTTTACCATAATTACCCTTCCCTATACCCACAATGCACTCTCAACACACTCCCAACTTCCTCTCCCCAGTAGCTAAACATCACCTGCCAGAACTTTCTCTGACCACTCTACCTGAGAGGCTGCCTCACCTCTCACCCACCCTTTCTCTGACAGCAGCCTGTTTGTTCCACTTATAAAATGTAGAAAACTTACAATTTCCTTCCCATTAGTCTTCCCCATCAGACTGCAAATGCCATAACGGACAACATTTTGTCTTGCTCACAATGTTATACCCAGGGCTCAGCACAAGGCCCAGCATAAACACATGAATGAATGAGCAAATTAATGATCAGTGCACTGTGACCTCGGGCAAATCCTCATCACTCTCTAGACCATGGTTACCACACCAGCGGGATGATTCAAATCAAGAATCCAAGTTGAATATGTTATGACTCTAGGTCTTAGCAAAATCAGAACTTTATTTTTTTCGCCAGAAAATCCTGAGGATCTCTGATTTAAAGGTGGTTTTCTAGTAGAGAGATAAAATAGGCCATGGATGGGAAGATCTAGGGCATTCTGATCCTACATACATTTTGTGTTTGCAGAGAAGCGAGGGAACTAGAGAGCGACTCCTCCACACACACAGGTGGACAGATTCCACATAGGTGGGCAGTCAGGGTCCTGGCGTCTGCCCTGCCACTGGAGGATCCTGACAAGAAGGAGCTTACAAAATGCTTGGTGAAGTAGCCAAGATACCCACGCTCTGCCTGACTCCCGCACAGCCTTGTAGGTCATGACAGTGGGTGGTCCAAACCTCTGCTTCTAAGCCACCTCAAATCCAAACCAACCCCACATTAGCTTCAAACACAGAGACCAGAGGGACTGGCTGGGTCAGCGGGGTTGGTAAATACAGTGGCTTTTCTCCTTTAATCAGCAAGAAATACAGGCTCCTGTTCAGAATGAGAAGTGGGAAAGAGCGCTGAAAGTAATTTATATGTGAAGCTGTTTAGTCGCCCATGCAAAATGCGTCAATAGTGTCATTCTAATTCATAGCAGACCTGGTTCCAAATTAAAAAGAAAACTCAGTCTTACTCTGTTTCCTGTTAGCAAAGAACATGGGGTTATGTTTTTTTAAAAATCCTTTGGATTTTCCCAAGTGTTGATAAGGCTTGGAATCCTGCACATCTCACGAGAAGCACTCAAAACTCCTAATTAAAAGTTTTGTTCTCACGGTCAAATCTTGAACCTGTGCCCTTTGGCTTCCCTTCCCGTTTAGTTCATTCATTTTGATCTTCCTCCAGAAGATAAACTGACAGTGTGGGGAGGAACCATAGTGGAAGTGCATTAATTACTGTTTCTCATTTTGAAAGGAAATTATTTTGCTGAAACACTATATCTCAGACCTGCTGTGTGTATGTGCGTCCCCGGCTCCTAGCACAGACCAGAGCCCACCACCTGGCAGTCAGTGAGTACATGCTGAGTTGAATCCTTCCTGAATTAGTCACTGTTGTTCATCCCTAGGGCTGACCAGGTAGATGGAATGGCTGATTCAATAGCTCAGGTTGAAACTCAGTTTGCATCTAGCAACAGGAAACCCGAAAATAGACCGGACGTTGGATGTCTTGGTACTTCTCATAATTTTAAGCAGATAAGTCAGATCCTAGCATTTTGGAGGGCTGCCCAAGATCTGCTTTCCATATAAGCAAACTATAAAATGCAAACTAGGGCTATGACGAACCACCTGCTTATTTCCCTGAGGCACATCTCCTATTTCCTAAACTGAAATACTTGTCTGACCACAAGGTCTGCATATTTGGAACTGGGGCTGTCCCAGAAATGTAGGACACATGATCAGAATGTGAACCCTAAAGTCAAACTGAAATTTTCTATACTTAAACCCTTTACTGAATTTCTTCTGCCTCAACACAGCCACATGGACACAAGTCACTCCCAGATTTCACAGACCTGGAAAGCATCAACAGTTTTAGACTTTATTTTGTTTGTTTGTTTTTCAGAGACATTGTCATTCTGTGTTGCCGACATTTGTCTTGGATTCCTGGGCTTCAAATCTTCCTGCCTCAACCTCCCTCATACTGGGGACTACAGGCCCATGCCACCATGCTAGACAGACAAATATATTTTATGGAACTTAAGTATTGAAAAGAGCCCCTATAAATTTTTAAAGATATTGGTTTTGAATGCTTCTAAGACCTTCAGAAGCCACTTGGAAATTTCCAGAAGGGAAACAGTGCAGACACCCCTTCTGCTACTAGGACTCTGTATTCTCACACTAAATTTTATACTGCAAGCTTCATTTTAGTTGCTAAGCAAGTCTCCTGTGTTTGGAAAGCTTCGCAGAGAGGTTAAGAAGGTGGGAAGGCAGCGTGTGTCCGAGCAGCCGTAGCCAGGAGGCCCTGGGGAATCCAAACTGAGGTCAGCCCCAGACTTCTCTCCCCCACTTCTAGAAGGTTCCTTCCGTTTTTGAGCCATTGGTTACCTGAACCTAGGAGAGTGTGGCACATTGAGTGGAAGCCCCTCTGTCAAGAGAAGGGCCTTCCTGCAGCTGATCCATCTCTTCATGACTCATTACAGGCTCCCCACACACCTGGTGCCACTTCCAATGTTGGTGTACTCTCCCGATATTTCCGGTGCTGTCCTAACAGAAAGTTTATGGCTCATGTCTAGATGTCCTCCCAAAGATATAAGAGTTAGAAAGAGCTATGTTTGTCCCTTGCTTGTTTTGCTACCTTCTGGTCACCATGAACTGTTTCTCCTCTGTGATGCTTGTCTGCCTTGGAGCCAATGGATTACGGACTGAACACTCTACAAACTGTGAGCTAAATAAACCTTTCCTCCTTTAACTGTGGGTGTCAGGTATTTTGTGTTAGCAACAAAGAAAGTAACTAAGGCAGAATTTGGTACCAGAGAAGTGGGACCATTGCTGTGACCATGCCTGACCATGACTTTTAGAAGTCTTTGTTTGTGGACAGACTTTGGAAAGGTTCAGAGAAAAAGTAGAACTGGAACATCTTAGGCTACTTTGTATGGGAGATATGAGAGGTTCTGGTCAGAAGTTAGACTAGAAGGCTGATAGAAATGCTGCTGGTAAAGATAAGTCTCAGAGATTTCTACTGGGAAGAAGGACTGAATTGGCTGCTGGACTCCAGACGATGTGTGTTATGGCTTGGCAAAAAGTTTGTCTGCATTTTGCTTGTGTCCAGAGACTTTGCCCGAGACTGAAATTAAGGGCAATGGACTAATTAATCTGTCAGAGGAAATTTCAAGGCAGTCTAACATTAAGGTGGTGGCATGGCTACTGTTGAGGGCTTTTAACAAGATTTACGTTGAGAATCGAGAGCAGAGTCAGCAGAATGATTTAAAATGTTTTGAGTCTAGCCAGAAAGGAAGTTTCATTAAGCTGTGGACTGTAAAGATAGAGCTGGGGAGATCTTGATTGCTGAGAAGGAACTGGAGAATAGAAAAGATGGCTTGAGGGCATCACAAGAAGTAGCAGGATCCACCCTTTGCAGCCTCAAAATTGCAGAAGTGAAAGACTTTGCTTTGAGAAGAGAGGCCCACAGAACCGTGTTCCAGAATGGTGATGGCCTAGGGAATTGGTGATGGCCTCTGTATTCTCACACTAAATTGTATACTGCAAGCTTCATTTTAGTTGCTAAGCAAGTCTCCTGTGTTTGGAAAGCTTTGCAGGGAAGTTAAGAAGGTGGGAAGGCAGCGTGTGTCCAAGCAGCCACAGCCAGGAGGCCCCAGGGAATCCAAACTGAGGTCAGCCCCAGACTTCTCTCCCCCACTTCCAGGAGGTTCCTTCCGTCTTTGAGCCATTGGTTACCTGAACCTAGGGGAGTGTGGGACATTGAGTGGAAGCATAGGCACCCAACTCCTACAGTCAAGACAGAAGGAAGCCTGGCTACTGCTCCAGCTGGTGGCAGACCGTGGCGTCATCCATGGGGCACTGGCTTTAGGGACATGCAGAATGCAAGAGTTGTGGAGTCAGAAAGGTTTTCATCCAGATTTCAGAAGAAGGCTTGGGAGGCCAGCCAGTGTGCCCTTGAGAGGGCGGTGTGTGAAGCTGTGAGTGTGAAGCCAAAGGTGCCATGAAGATCCCAACAGTTTGGAGAAGCCAGGAACATGGATCACCTGAGGAAAACTACAAGGAAGGAGCAGAGCCAGCCTCAGAGAGAAGCCATGAGAGCTACAACAACTGGCAGTGCCATAGGGGCAGAGCCACCCAAATTCTTTGGAGTTCACAACTTGCCAAAGATTGCCGAGGATGCTGGAAGTGGAACTATGGGATGTAATGTTTGCCCTGCTGTATTTTGGTCTTGCTTTGTTCTCATTCCTTGCCACCCCCGTTTGTAACTTTTGGAGTGGAAATGTCTATCTTGCATCATGGATTTTTTTTTGTTTTGTTTTGTTTTTCTCCAGTACCAGGAATCGAACTCACAACCTTGCACTTGCCAGGCAGGCGCTGTGCCACTGAGCTAAATCCCCAGCCCCTATCTTGTGTCATTGAAAGTTGGAAGTATTTAACTTTCTTTTCATTTGTATAGGGGCTTGCAGCTAAGAGTTTGCCTTCCATCTCAGAGGAGACTTTGGACTTGGACTTTTGAACAGTCCTGAAATTCTTAGGACTTTGGAAAATCTTAGAGATGGACTAAATGCCTTTCGCATAAAAGGATGCACATGAGTTTGGGAAGTCAGGGGAGATTATTATGGTTTATGCCTAGATGTTCCCCTAAAGCCCCATGTAGTCAGAGGTAGGGCTTTTTTCAGAGGTGGCTGGATCTCGAATGTGTGTTGTTGGGATTAATTCATGGTGCAATGCTAAGCTCAAGGGCACTAGGCTTAAGGGAGTACACGCTACCCACCTTAAGTAGCCTGGATAAGATAAAAGTGGCAGAAAGATCCAGTTAAGGTCCCTTGTTTGCTTGCTTGCTTGCTTGCTTGCTTTGCTACCTTCTGGGCACCATGAACTGGTTCTACTCTGAGATGCCCCTCCGCCTTGCCATGCTGCCTTGGACCAGTCAACTATGAACTGAAACTTCTACAAACTATGAACTAAACAAACCTTGCCTTCTTTAACTTTGGGTGTTGGATATTTTATCTCAACAACAAAAGAAGAAGTAACTACGACAGTGTAGCTCAGGACTCCCTAGGTTCAATCTCCAGTACTACAGGAAGGAAGAAAGGGGGTAGGAAGGGAGGAAAGAAAAAGAAGGGAAGGGGAAAGGAGGGAAAAAGGGAGGAAGAAAGGGAAAGGAGGGAGGAAGACAGAAAGAATGATGTACTAGCTCTGCAGCCCATGATATGATGGACAGGTCGCCTCACCCTAAGAAGTAGCAGCCACGTGCTGTGGGTGACAGGAAGCCCAGCCCTCCCAGAAGCGCTGCCCTGCTGGAACCGCTGTGGGGCCCCCCTCCCCCACCACCACTGTGAGAACAGAGGAGCTGACTCCCCAGACTGTCCAGCACAGGGCTGGAGTGAGCTTTTCCCTTTCGATGCCCCTCAAATGTGTGCCTCTTTCCCTCCTTCGAATTCACCTGCAAGCCTCTGTGAGGCCTGCAAGCAGGCGCATTCCTAAAGATCTTGAATATTTCATGGACAGTAGATTCTTAATTAGTGGGTTGCTCTAATTCTCCCGCTCTCACTTGGAGGCAGAGGTAGGTCTTTGTCCCCATCTAATTGGCTCTCTCCACCCCTCACACCCCAACCCCAGGTCCTCTGGCGCTCCTGCTGAGAACAATAGATGGAGGAGAAATATTTCCAGGATTAGTCTCATAAATCTTTCACTGGCTTCCCTGGAAATTCTCCACCTTTGAGAAAGTGGAGGGTGGGGGGGTCCTTACGTGCTCCTTCCTAACTCATTAGCACGTTTCTGAGGTGTTCTAGGTCATCTAAAAATTATTCAGCAAAGTGGGAAGACAGGGTTTTCACCAGACTGCGAGTTAATTCAAAGAATTTGGTGCAATCCTGGGTCCTAGCATCCAACCATAAAGCCAACAGCCCTTCAGAGAGCCATTTCCTGACCCCCTGAGGTCACCATTGTCCCCTACCCACCCACCTAGTGCTTTCTTATAGAGAGACATTGTCCTTGCCCACAAGGTCCCTAAAACAGGGTTTGGGAAACAAAATCCAACGTGTTGTTGGCTTTTGTTTCCGGAAACAGAAAAGCCACGTAACCTTGCTGCCCTGATAGCACAGTCCTGGGAAGTACTACGTCTCCCTTAGCAGGGACCCAGGAACTTAACCAAACCAGTGACTTGGCCTTCAGATTTCCACATGTGCACTCACCAGTCAGGAACATAACTTTTATCTTTTCCACTTGTCCTCTTCTGTGTGTGAAAGAGTTCATCATTACTTTCTCCTTGTATTTGTACTGTTTTCAGTCCCTCATTAACGTTCAGCTAGGTGAGCTCCACTTTACTAATAACAGTAGGGTTAGCATTTATTGCGTGTTGATTGTGTCAGCCACTGTGACAGGGTATGACAAACATTTGCTCATTTAGGATGGACAACGCAGACCAGGAAGAAAGTGTTTTTAAAGCCTATTCCTGAAGGAGGAACCTGGGATTGAAAACAAAGAGCACTGCTCCAGTCAGACAACTAGAAAGCACATGTAAGGGTTCAAACCCTGCTCTGTCCGCCTCCTGCAGCCACTCAAAGCTGCTTCAGGGAAGCTCAGAGAGCCAGATGTGTGGTCCCTGTGATTAACACTCGCATCCACTGCGTCTTCCAGAGCTGGAAGGGTACCTTTGCTGTCACCTTAGAAAGCTTCTAAAGATGAAGATAACCCTGACACTCTTTGCCAAAAAGACACAGTACAAAGGAATTTAGGGCTGTCTGAAAACTTGAAGCCAGGAACAGTTCTGGTCACCTACCACACAGTGCGGTGCTAAGTAGGTGCCTGGATAAATACTACTGATGGTGAAAGACAGTCCCCAGACAGTGGAGACAGGAGATCGGGGTGGAGACGATAGTAGACAGCACCCCCAGTGCGGAAACTGGGGCCATCAGAGACAAGGAAGGAAGCAGACCCAGGGATGGCAGAGTTCTTCGGAATGGCCTTTGGATCCCCACCCCCATTTTAACCCTCTGGTAACATGGGCTGGAGGGTGCAGGAGCCTAATGAAGAATGAGTTTTTAAAATCAGTGGAGGTAGCCGGGTGTGCTGGCACACACCCGTAATCCCAGCACTCAGGAGGCTGAGACAGGAGGATCATAGTGAGTTTGAGGCCAGGCTGGGCTACATAGTGAGCTCAAGGCCAGCCTGAACTGCATAGTGAGACCCTGTCTCAAAACAGAAAAAAAAAAAGGAAAAAATCAACAGAGCTAATTAGAAAAGTCTTGGTTTTGACATTTCTAGTCTCTCCTGCCCTTAATTTTCTCACCAACTGAGTATATCCACCCATTCCGAAATCTGAAGGACTGCCATGAGGAGGGCTTTGTCCTGTGAGAGGCACAAGGAATATTAGACATGATCCCTGACCCACATTCCTTGCTCTCTAGGTTGTAAAGCAAGGAATACACTCACAAAAACAGAATGTAAATATTTTGGACACCATACCCACTTGGAGGTGTCACAGACACCTTGAACTTTCACATGTCCAAAACAGACACTTGGTTTCCCACGATCTTGGCCCACCTTTCTTTTTTTTTTTTTTTTTTTTTTTTTTGTCTTTTTGAGACAGGGTCTCGCTATGCAGCTCAGGATGGCCATGAGCTCACTTTATAGCCCAGGCTGGTCTTGAACTTGCAACAATCCTCCTGCCTCAGCCTCCCGAGTGCTGGGATTACAGGCATGCACCACCACGCCTGGCCTGGCCCACCTTTCTCAATCCCCTCCTGTCCTCCATCAAGGCACAGTGTGCCCCAGCCCCCCATGAAGCCAGCCTCTCCCTCTCACCCGTTTTCCCTCTCTCCCCTCTGAAGTGCTTCTGGCCTGTGCCCACACCCTTCCTAGTTCTTCCTCTTCTCCAGAAATTACCACCCGACATCTCGGGCTGAGTCCCCGTCCTCTCTCAGGTGCTCGGTTCTCTGCAGTCCCTCCCTCACCAGTAATGCCAGCTGTGTCTCCCAAACACGACCCCATCGGCACCCTTCTCTCTCCCTCCTCCACCACAGCACCGTCTTGGGCTACGGCCAGCTACAGCCCCATCTCTCTGCTTCCGTGCGGCTGTTTGTGTCCCTGCTACTGTTTGACATAAACCCCAGCACATCGTGCTTTGGCACTAAATACTGAAACATCTTCTCACCTCTCCCACACTTCAATCTAAAACTTCTTACCCAAGGCCAGAAGGCTGTGCCACTTTCTCAGTCCCCACCACACTTACCCAGCAGGCAATGGGTCTTCTTTCTGGGGGCAGTGAACTTGCTATTTTTTCACCTAGAAAATGCTTGCCGAGATCTCCCTAGGGGTAACATTTCTCATTTCAGAAATGAGCTTAGCTGATGCCTCTTCAGAAAATCCTTCTCCACATGTTCAAATCCATCATTGCTGAATTTTGATCATAGTACTTAGGACTAGATATTTTCTTCATTATTTATTTATTGGATCTCTCTCCATCTCTCTCTGTGTCTCTCTCTGTCTCTCTGTCTCTCTCTCTCTCTCTCTCTCTCTCTCTCTCTCTCTCTCTCTCTCTCTCATTAGAATGTAAACTTCATTACATGCCCTGTTCCACACTACTTTCCCAGTGCCTAAGGAGGAATGCACTAGTATTTACTGAATGAATTAATCAAGTATGAATTTTCCTACCTAGAAAATGGTACTGTTAATGTGGAAACACTGAAGTGTTTCAGAGAAGAAAGCAGAGTGCTGGGCCAGGGACACGGCATGGCAGAGGTGAGACAAGCTGAGCTAAAGAGAAGGAAGATCAGGATTTGAGCAGTGAAAGGGGCGAGGCCATACATTTCTATCCAGTGATTTATACCAACCACAGATTCTTCGAGGAAGCAGTGAGGCCATGACACAAACTCAGGAAGCCAACCCCAAAGGCAGAACCAAAGCCAGCTCTGCCCAAGGGCCACAGAATGCCACATTTCCTCAGACTTGAGATGATGAACTAAAAGCCCTGAGAAGGTCGCAGGGCCTTCGAGTGGAAACACAGGAAGGCATAGGCATAGGGTCTGAAAGTGGGATTAGAAACAGAGATGAATCTGCACAGTAGGCACCAGAGAGAACACCATGACGTACCGTTAGAGAGCAGGAACTGGGAAGAGGGTTCCAGACTCCCTTGCTTCAGCTCCTGCCCTCTGTCTTCAGAAAGAGAACACTTGCTGCCATAGCTACAGGTACAGGTGAATTTCAAGCACCAAGAACCCAGAATACCTCCTGGACACGTGAGCGACAAGTTGGAGCACAAGGGAAGCAGGCATCCAGGCAGGAAGACAACAGCCCGCAGGCCCAGACAGTGACACAATATGGGACAGGGTAGAGACCAACAGAGACGAGACGAGGAGGAAATGAGTCTCTGCACCAAAGGGCAGGCCAGATAGAAGGCAAGGCAGGCAACAAGGACAGGCAACCACATTGGTCGAAGGATAACGAGGAGACCCAGGGTGATAAGAGCAAGCAGGAAAGAGGCAAACCTGCAAGAGAAAGACGTGGCCAGGAGGCCTTGTGTCGCAAGGATGTGGCGGAGCGTAGAGCCTAGGAAACAGTCCTCAGGCTTCCAGTTAGTGAATCCACAGCCTGAGTTGGGAGCAAGGCTCATCCTGTGGCAGGGCCAAACCCAGAATGCTTGGGTTACGGGAAAGAAACAACCATGGGTGCAAAGAGTAAGTTCGAGAGAAAAATTGCAATAGCTAATTGAGTTTTTGGTGTTCTGTAAGGCAGTGAACAAGGTCACTGGCCGAAAGGAAATGGAATTTGAGCCAAGGAACAGAGATGTGGTAGCACAGCTGCCATGGAAACCGTGCTAAAGAATAAGTTTCCAGGTGTGATGGTTCTGTGAAAAGCAGAAAATGCTGTACAGCCATCTGTTCGCTGAGCAAACCTTTGGTGAGCACTTTCTTCATGCTAGGCACCGTCTTAGCCAAAGAGATGTGGGCTTCGACACGGTGAAGCCCACGCCCCAGCCTGGCTTGCAGGGGGCAGCCTGGGTGGCCCGGCCACGCTCGCCATTGCTCTCCTGGTGTCCTCCATCCCAGGCCACATACTTTCACTTCCCATTATTCCATTCAAACTTGACACCGGTCCTTTGAGTTAGTGTTGGGAAACTCATCCTCCCCACCCCACAGAAAGAACTGATGCTGATGACAGACTTAGAGGACGCAAAGGCTCCACAGCTGCTTACCACAGGAGTGAGCAGGAGAGCCCTGGGGCTGGACACACACACGGCAGACTCCTCTGCAGGCGAGGGTTTGCCTAGCACACTGCCTGTGGGAGTCTCTGGGTTCCGTCCCTTGTAACACACACAGACACACACAGCCACATGCACATGCACACACACACACACAGAGTGAGGGCTCTGTTGTCTGGATTCAAGGGCAGATGCTTCTCACAACAAACAAAGACCTGGATGGGGTTGTTTTTGTTGTTGTTGTTTTTGTTGTTGTTTTGCATCTGTGCATTTATTTCCTTGGCCTGGGCTCAGCCTTGCCACTAGAATAATGGTTTGAGTCAAATATTTCACTCAACTTTGGAATCAGATGTAGCCAAAGATGATAGCCACTAATTACGGATGAACACTAAATTGTACGTTGTTTTGTTATATTATTTCTCTGGTTTGTTTCTGTTGTCATTGTTATATTATTACAAGCCCTCATGATCCTGTATATTCAATGGGATTCATTGTGACTTGAACTCTAATAAATGGTTTAAATCTCCTAACTCTAAAATCTGTGAAAAGTCAAATCCCTCCTCCCTATTTCCATGGATTTACAAAGATTTCCAGTCTAATCTCCTGGCATCTATTTCTGAACTCACATTGCTGCCTTCTCTTTGGATCCAAACAAAAATCCAGCCCCCTTCGCTGGTTTCCATACCGGTCTGGAGAGTGGAAAGCAGTGGGATGGGGTGGTACTTGGGGATGTTCAGAGAAAGCCCATTAAACAAGGCACAACCGCCGCTCTGTCCTCTCCCCTTTCTCCTCCCAGCTCCTGCAGCCCGCACAGCTAAAGGAAGTCTTCCTCTTATCTACACAATTCAGCACATCAACCAAAGTTTCTGTTTTAGGCTTGTCGCTGGAGGTCTCACCCTCTATCCAAAGTAGTTTATTTAAGAGTCTCTTGGGCATAAAAGTGATCAAAACATGCAGTAAATGTTTACATTTTTCAAAAAACCATATTACAGTAACAGACACATTGCCACAAATCCCTCTCACGCTACTCCTTGCACTTCCCACACTCTCACCCACCCTTGCTCTGAAGCGGTTCTGGGCATTCTTTTGTAACTCTAGTTGTGTTGTCGTGGCTACCTCAGTGTCCTCAGTCAATTCAAAATGCTTACCTTGTTTTGGTCCTTCTGGCTTTGAGGAAGAGCAAGAAGTCACACAGTGCCAGGTCCAGTGAATAAGGTGGATGTGGACTCACCATAGTGATTTTATGGGCCTGCCTTTCCGGTGGGTGACACTCAGCAGCAGCATTCACCGTGTTTTTGGTCAGAGCTCACAAAGACACTCACAAAACAGAATTCCAGAACTGCTTCAGACAGTGGCCAGAATAATGGCATAAGTGAGTTTCAAGCTGGGGGGGAAGCAGGTGAGGAAGATTTATGGCAATGTGTCTTTCAATGAAATAAACTTTTTATTTATACGTTCACCGTATATTTTGATCACCCCTTTTATGTACTGTGTAGTGGTCTCTCTATGGGAAATTTAGGCAAAAAATGGTCTCCATTTTCTGACATGCACAAGAATCCTTGGAGATAGATAATACTTTTATTCTCTTTTTATAGATTAAGAATATAAGGCACCATATTTTTATAGTTATGTAGCAGGCTCAGATTTGAACTGAGATCTATCTGACCCTAAAGCCTTTGTCTTTCTAAGACACCATGATCTTGAGTTGTTCCAGAAAGCATCTAGTGAGAGTTCAATCCTGGAGGAAAGAAAGCTGGTGAAGGTTCCTTTCTTCCCTATTGAGGAGTGCCAGGGATCGTGCTAAAAGAAGATATTTTGCATTGCATATTCTAAGGAGAATGAGGTCTGAAATATTCAAACTGTATTTTGAAATGGGCCAATGTAAATGTGTGTATAACTTCCAGACCTAACAGAGGAAGTTCTCTTTGGATTATATTTTTTCACGCCAGGAGTACTTAGACCATAGCATTCTAAATTTTCTAATCTCCAAGCTTTAGAAAATCGCTGCAAAGACAGGCCCCAAGGAAAATGCAGTCATGATTGAGAGAGCATCATTCAAAAGATCTGGAAGCGGGCTACAAGGATGATAACGGATGACTGAATTTAACTTGGGAAATGAACCAGCTAGCCTCGGGGCTCTCCTCCCGCTGACACTGGCAACCTAAGAGCCTGAGAAGCTGCCTCACCCAACTGACACCCATGGGACACCTTGGATAGGAGAATAGAGCCCAGAATTATGGTCTGTATGGATGGCACCAGCTATTGCTTCTGATTTCTGCGTCTTTTAACAACAACTGTAGAGAAAAATCCTAGAAGGGTTCTGCTCAGTATCACACTGTGTTTCTCAAGAAAACATCATCACTGAATATCACAGCCAGGCACCATGTCGTCTTCTGGCTTCAGGCACTGACCCATCAGGGAGTAAAATCAGAGTGGTTGCCCTCACAGAACTTGCAGTGCAGTGGAAAAGAACAGTCCAGTCTTAAAAATCACAAGTATATAACTGCACATGCAAATTCTAACTGTACTTTTGTTGCCTTACCTGATTCCTACTAAAGGTAACCAGTGTTATCCTCATTTTGTGGATGAATACACTGGGATTCAGGGAGTTAGGTGACCAGGATAAGACACTGTGATTTGACCAAGGTCTGTCAACATTCAAAGCCCTCCCACCTCTCTGCAGTCTTGTACAACTGACAGGAAGGATCTACCCAGACTGAGCAATCTGACATTGAATTACATGACACATGCAAGCATGCGACTCTACGGCAGTGATGGCGTGAGACAGGAGGAATGACTGTGCATTACCCAGAGGACTTCTTGGAGGCCCTTACAGTCTCTGCTGTCACATTTCACCAAGTAATGAATACTGATTATTTTCTTCCTGTGTTCCCCTTGGAAGAGAGATGCTTTAGAACCTACCTTTGGTCACCCCCTATATCAATTAGGAAATGACCAAATTCTTAACCTGAGAGGCCCCTTGTGACCTCCCTCTCTTTTCACTGCCCCTCAACTTGGAGCTCACCATTCTTGTTGCCAGACCTTATTTTCCCATTTTAGTGCCTAGGGAAAGCTCTCCCTGCTTGCCACAGGTATCTCCTCGTTTTTGCCCTTATTAAAATTCTTATCACCTTGTAGTGTATTTGTGCCCTGCCAGACAAGCCCTGGCTTTCTGCAGGTAAGAAGTAAGTTATGTTGTCTTGATCAGTATTCAGCACCTGGGAAAAGGATGTAAGTGCTCAATAGACGAAGGTAGGGATGAATGAAGGGCCAGATGGGTACCCTGTGACCTGGATTCCAGGCAGTGGTGATTTCAGAATTCCTGGTAAATACAAGCAGAAGTAGAACCACAGACCATGAGCTCTGGGAGAACCCTGAAATAGCCCCATCTGACACTTTTATGGTAGAGCTAAGGCCCTGAACCTGAAGGCAGCAAACTGGCCTGAGCTTGGTTCTGTGTCCCTCTCTACTTCCCGCAATCACTCTAGTCACAGTGTTTCATTCTTCTATTTTTAGCTGAAATGCAACCCCAAGACATTTTTAAATTAAAATTAATGATCTGATCGACAAAGAGGCCTGTTAGTGTCTCCCTTACCCAGGGACCTTGAGAGACACTGTGGCGGGAGAGAGGGGCAGCGGCTATGAGGTCATCAGGATCTGTAGTTATCAACAGACATCTTAGTTCCTGTCTGCCGTGAAGACTCTCTGTTGAATAGGGAGCTTTAAAAGCCTGTGGTTTGCAATAAGATCCATCCCTATGGTTTCATCAGACCTATTGTTCCTCGCTGTTCACTGTACTTACAAAGTGGGGCTCAAATAAATGTGGATTGATATTGAATAAATACACATATGGCATCAGCAACATACAATTAGCTCAGTCATAGATCGTGCAAGGAATACTCAGCCATGTTCTATAGCCAAGAATTTTGCAAAGCCTCACCCCAAAAGGTTATCAAGGTGTTGAATTCCTTACAAAAAGCTTTTTCTAAAAAGAATTCTATAAAAAGTATGGTTCACAAGCTTACCAAAGAGAAAGCAGCCAAACATTGCTGCCCTGCTTATGGCAGCATGGGTGCATGCTTTCCTTTAGAAAGTAAGAATCGTCTCCTCATGTTTACATCTCTAGTACTTCATATATAGTAGGTACTCAGTACTTGTTGGTGAAATAATAGATCAACAAATAAAGAATAAGAGTTTGCCTAGTGTAGCTGCTGAGACTAGGTTTAGCTGTTGTCTTAGTCAGTTTCTTGTTGCTAGGACAAAACACCTGACACCTACAAGTTAAAGGAAGAAAGGTTTATGTTAGCTCACAGGTTGTACAGGTTTCAGTCCATAGTTGGCTGGGCCCAACTCCCAGTCTGCTCCACACTGGAACTTTCCTCCAAAACAGTTCATCTGTGGGCAAAGGACTATGTCTCCAAAAGGCCCCTTCTCTTAAGACTGGCCTGACTGAGAATTCCTCGACATGTTCAGGGGCATTTTCACTCTCTACTCTCTCATCTCCAGACCTACATTTGCAATGCCTTATTTAATATGCCTCCTTGGAAATCCACCAACTCCATAACAAACAGAACTGAAGGGAAAACTCACCCGCAAAACCCTCCCCACCCCACCCTGACTTCCTTCCTTCAAGAGGTTTTCTTTCTACAACCTGAAAGAGCCTTCAGCATGATAACTTATGTTGTGACACTGCAAGAGTTAAGACTAGCACAGTATTAAAATGCATGTGCCCATAAAACTGTTAGCTTGTTTTATGAACCAACTGTTTCTTGGGGGTGGGGGACAGGGATCAAACTCAGGACATTGCACTTGCCAGGCAGGCACTGTGCTGCCGAGCTATATCCCTGGCCCATGAACCAAATCATGGTACCAGTACATGGAGCCACATTTCATGGGAAAACAGCTACCACATCTGGAAACCAATAATGATCTTCAAGTTCTTCTTACCTTTAGTTGCTCCCAGGTCACATCAGTTCTGCCTGCATGGTGTCTCTCTCTCATCTCTCTCATCTCTCCATTCTCTCTCTTTTCTTCCATTTCTATGGCTAACATTCCACTTTTTCCTGTAAGAATCCCCATCCCCCAAACTAGAATATTTATTCATTCATTCTGCAGATCATTTACCAGTGACCTCGCTGGGCACTAGGGAAGCAGTGGTGAATGAAGGAGCTGTGGTTCCCATCTCCATGATACACACTGCTCGCTGCCCAATGGTCACAGAGAAACGCACACACCAGGAATCTCACGGTAAGCGAAACATGACAAGTGTGATCAGTGCTGCAAAGAGAAATCATGGTGCCATGCAGCTCTTTCAGAAGGTCCCTGGAAAGGGGACCTGAAACTCTGTGATCCAAGGAAATAATTAGGCAGAAGGGAAGGAAGAGTTCACCGAGCAAAGCTGCGGCAGAGGCAGCCTGGTAAGGAAGGCGAGAGATGGTACAGCTGCTGCAGGTCTTAGTGGATGGCTATGGAGACCGACAACAAGGAGATAAAAGTGGAGATGGGGGCTTAAAATCCTGGTAAGAATTTTTATCTTTCGCTTCTACGGCTAGAAGTAGCTTGTCGCTGTTTCCATCCTGAAAAGCTGACTGCACCTGCTCTGTGGAGGACATGGGCTCTAGAGAGGCAAGGAGAAATGCAGAGGCCACAGAGGTGGTCAGCGAGGGCGATGCTGGGAAGAAGTAGAGACAGATGCTAGTGGTACTGAAGATGTAGCACCAACAGGACATTGTACTTCACTGTGTTATTATCATCTGTGGCCTGACCTCATTCTTACCTACAGACTTTACATTCCTTAAAGACAAAAGTCCATGTGTTGGTCTCTCACACCTAACTGCAGCTCTTACACTTAGTGGGAGGAGGCCATTAGTGTTCATTGAATTAATTCGCATTGGATAGTTGCATACATGGAGCAAAGATGTGGGAAATCCAACCCAAATCAGAACATTTGGGTGCAAAAAGGAGAAGAGGCAAGTCTCACCCTACTGATCAGTCCCTGAGAAGAGCACACGGAGTTGGGAACCACTAAGGAGTAGGCTTGGGCCCCATGGGAACACGAAACAGCGGTATCTCCCCCTGTATCACCTGGCTGCACAGGTGTAAGACCGCTCTGCAGCAGGAAGACAACTGTGTGATCATCTCCTAATGGTGGGGAGGGGGCTGCACTCTACTGAGCCATTTAGCTCCACCTTTAGAGAGAACTATGTGAGGACCATTTTTCAGATTAATGCTTTATAAAAAAGAGCAATTGCCAGGTCGCTTCCCATGGCCACTTATTGCTGTTAGATGTTAGTGGCCATGCCTAAAAGTTGGACAAAGTAAACAAATGAACCCAGAAACAATAGTCTGAAGAGGTTTTGATTGTTGTAGCTCATTCCTCAGTGTGGACCTCAAATAACAGCCATGGCGATTCATATCTTTCATGAAAAGGAAAAGTAAAGCAACATTTGGCCTCAGTCTCTCCAAAATGCTGAAGAACGTTCTAGGCTCAGGGGTCCATTCTGGCCATTCAATTTTCTCTGGTGCAGAAATGATTCCACACCAGAACAAAGGCCTCCTTGTCCCTATGTGTCTCTTCTTTCAGCCTAAGAAATACACGCATTCTCCCATAGTCTCCATCACTCACAACACAACATAATTGTATCTATTCTGACAACTTTCCAGAATGTAGTGGGTCCCACCCAAGTGACAGACTTAGAAAAAAAAAGAGATTTGTCGGTGGGAAGATAGCACAGGTACCTCAGTAGTTTGGTGAGCTGTGAAACAGTAACTAGTCCTGGGGTTAAGAAAAGGAAAAGAAAGCCAGGCGTGACGGTACATGCCTGTAATCCCAGCACTCGGGAGGCTGAGGCAGGAGAATCGTTGCAAGTTCAAGGACAGCCCGGGGTTCCAAAGTAAGCTCAAGCCCAGCCTGAACTGCATAGCAAGACCCTGTCTCAAAAAGACAAAAAAGGGGCTGGGGATTTAGCTCAGCGGCAAAGCGCCTGCCTGGCAAGCGCAAGGTCGTGAGTTCGGTTCCTGGTACCGGAGAAAAAAACAAAACAAAACAAAACAAAACAAAACAAAACAAAAAAAAAGACAAAAAAGAAGAAGGAGGAGGAGCAGTGGGTGGGGAAGAGGGTCCCTGGAGGAAATGGCTAAGTCAGGACTATTTGTTGTTGCTTTTTCTTTGGCTATGCATTTTCATTAGTTGCTGTGTCTGGAGCTACAAGGTCATAGGACTCATTATACCTGTGAACACCACATAACAGCAGCATTGACAAGGTACCCAGTGACCTATCAGCCTGAAAGTTCCCAAAAAGTCAAGTCAAAAAGTCCATAGAAAAAGATGTCATTGGGGCTGGGGATTTAGCTCAGCAGTAAAAGCACCTGCCTGGCAAGCGCAAGGTCATGAGTTCGGTTCCCGGTACTGGAGAAAAACCTAAAAAAAAAAAAAAAGAAAAGAAAAAGATGTCATTAAGAAATAAGGGTTGGGATTTTTTAGGTGTGATAATAATATCACAGATATGTTTGAGAGACAGAAAGAGTCAGACCTCTGAGGAGATGTACACAAAAGTACACTTTCCTATGTGTGTTTGAAATTTTATATCATAAAACATTTCAAAAATATCACCGGCCTTCTCTTCTTTTATCCTAAGACCCCTAAGACAGCCAGACTTTTAACATCCAGAAATCTCCTTCCTTCAGGCCAGGAAAATAATCTAAATATATTGTCGCCACATACTCTGTGTATCTTAGACTTTAAATGTTGAAGTCTGCCTCTTAAGGGGACACTAGGAATGAAGTGGAGACCCTCTCTCATTCCATAAAAACGAGTCACATCAACATTTTTTCCTTAGTTCTAATCATCTATGCCCCACAGCCTGCCAGATGTTAGCCAACTGATTCATCTCAGGAGAACTTTTAAAATCCTACCACAGTCGTCACCAGGCAGCAGGCACTCTGGGTAACATACTCTCAACAGGAAGAAAGCTAAGATCTGGTTCCAAATTCGATGTCCAAAACAGAATTTATATCCACAATACCTTAGAAAACATCCCCTACTTAGGGGTAAGATTCCTCTGCCCAGGACTCTTGCCTCTCTCTTAGGCAGCTCACGTCCCAATCCCCTGGGTGTCCCTTCCCCAAACAGCCTGAATAGCTTTTCTGAAATCTTCCTCCTGCAGCGCAGAGCAGGACAACCTCCTTTGGAGACTCCCGCTGCTGCCCCTGTTCAGGTAGGGCATGGACTGCACCCCTTCTCCCCCAACAAATCAGACGTGACCCTAAGTTTCAGCTGAGCATCATCTGAGAAGACAGAACTTCCCTACTCCTAGAAGAAAGAAAAGAGGAGAGAGCGAGTGAGACAGAGTGAGAAGAAAGGAGAGGGGGAAGAAGATGAAGGTTATGGAGAAAGAAAGAATGGAGGGAAGGGAAAGAGGGAAAAAGAAGGAAAATGACCTCATAAACACAGTCTTCCATATCTGCTAGGCACGGCAACCGTTTCTCCTACAAAATACTTTCCTTGAGCTGACTGACACAGAAACTTCAAGAGAGAAAGAACCGTGCTCCATTCTGAAGGTTTTCCTTTGCTTTGCCTCTGCTCCATCCCCTGAGCTCAGAAAGCTGCTTCAGAAGCCTCACCGTGGTTGTCTGCGCCTGCACAGCAATGTGCAATGGTTCCATCCACTCAGCGGTAAGGAGAGTTTCAAAAGCCCTTTGTGTCCCCATTGGTCATTTGTCTCCATCAGACGCAACAGGAAATTCAACAGCACCTCCATTGGCCTAGGATACCCTCCCAAAAGCCCTGAACTCTCCATCTGTCAAAGAAAGGAAGCCCTGCCTAGGGAAGTTCTCCCCACCAGTGGGCCCCCGGGGGCAGCATGGAAAATGCCAAGCTCACTTCACTTTCTAAGCATGTGGCAAGGACTTTGGCGTCACTTCCCTGCCAGCTGGGTGTGTGGTGAACAAGAGCGAAGGGAGCAGAAATGATCTAACAAGTTAGAGCGGAAGAGATTCTGCTAGGCCCTCCTCGGGTGGGACCAGAAATCAAGTACAGTAGCGAAGTCATCTGTCAAGGGCAACTTGCTCTGATGTCCAAGAGACACCCCTTAAAAACCTATAAGTCACAGAAATAAGAAATAAATGACATTTTCATTCCTTCCATTCTTCATGTCTTGGGGATACAAGAGGCAGGGAATGAGGTCCGGGATTGTAAATCATGATGACGGGCTGTTAAATCCCAGTCCAGGCCCTAGGTAGTCCACACAACACCAGTCTCCTCTGCTCTGGGGCCTCTGCTTCCTGCATCTCAAGCCCTGCAGGCTTGTGATTCTCCTTCATTTATCTTGGTGAGGAGAACATAACGGAAAGCTGTTAAGGGTTGGCGGAAACACGAAGAAATAGCCAACTGAAAGATTAAACATGGTCCTGCACCTCTTTTTGGATGTCATAAAACTTATAACAAATGGGCGTGGGGTTAAGAGAAAAGAATTAATCAGCAAGTTTCTTTCTCTGACTAAAAAAAGAAATGTTTTTGTAAAAGTGACTTTTAAAAGCAGTGGCTTAGAAGTTTTTTAGTTTTTGTTTGTTCATTTGTTTGCCAGGGTCTCATCAAGTTACGGCTAGCAATGCCCAACTCCAGCATACTACTGCAGCGATGCACTTAACAGCCAAGAAGGGGGACTTCTCCGGTCAACCTCAAGGAGTCTTCTGTTCCCCGCAGGAAAATCAACCATAATAATGGCAGGAGTGTGTTTGGTCAGGAAAATGGTTGCCAAGAGAGTTGGACTTGAGTATTTTGATTGCAGTATTACAGCTTGTGAAATTGCCTTTCTCTTCTGAAGAAAATCATCTGTACTTGGGCCAGACTTGGTTTCCCTTTCCCTGGAGTTTACAACCTGGAAAACTTCAGGTTGGCCCCAGATCATCATGCTGAGAAGAGTCAGGTGTTGGGGACAGACAACCCATCTAGGCTGGAGAAACGTTCTCTCTTGGGACACTAAGTGGGGCAAGAACATAGGGAACCATAACCAAGAGAATGGCTGAGTCCTTGCTCTGGGTGCAAAGCCAGGCTCCACCACTGCCCAGCTATGTGACCTTGGTCTGGTTAAACATCCTCTCTGAGCAAAAGTTGTATTGCCTATAAAATGAGGTAATAAAGTTTCTGGGGGACTTAACTATAAAACAATACACAGTGTCAGGGTGTAGCATGTGTTCAACATGTATGAATTAACATAATTATTATATTTGTCATTTACTGTCTGGAATTTACCATTTTTCATCTTATACACTGTCCAGTTTTGTTTGAAATTTTTTTTAAGCAATGATCCCTCTATTTAAAAAGATGGGTCTCAAGTCAGGCATGAGGGTGTGTGCCTATAGTCCCAGTACTGGTGAAACTGGGGCAGGTGTATTGAGAGTTCTGTTGCCATGGGTGGTGGATCCCAGACAGGGCTGTACGTTCTTATGCACGATGAACAAAGAATTGGATGTGGCATTCAATGGTAAGGAAAAAGCAGCTAAGTTTAATGAAGTTTATTTAGGTGAGCTGATGCACTCCAGCAGAAAGAAAAATGGCACCAGTGCTGAATGTGTTGGGTTTAAAAAACTTAAAAAACTGTGCCAGGTGAAGAGAGCCTCCCATTGGGTCTTCCAGAGCATGATTGACGACATGATTGACAGGATGCTGAGTCACATCAGCTGTGTCCACTATATATGTCCTTTCCCATAATTCAGTCTATTATAATAGGGCATATGAGATATAATCCACATGCGTGAACCTTGAATAAGCTCCAAGTGAAGAAAGGTTACTATAGGTCATGGCAGAGATTCTGGCATGCATGTGTCCTGGTTTGGAATTTCAGGATCTTCTAAGGCAGGCCTAGGGGTTTTTGTTTGCTTATCTCTGCCTCCAGGACAAAGGCCAGGGGGGTTGGCCCTGGGGAGTTGCTTAGGTTCAGGTGAGTAGAGGTGAGTGGTCCTATAGTGCCACTTGTATTATTGATATTAGTTGGATGCCAGCTTGGGCCATGTAGAGAGTTCGAGGGTGACCTGGACTACAGAGTGAGACCCTGTCTCAATCAATCATTATATTTTCAATTAATTAAAATAAAATGAGTCCCACTGGAACTCTACATGGTCAAAAATTTTCTTATCAAGAGTAAAAATAATTTAAATAGTTGGAAAAGAGAGAAAGACCCTACCTTAGCCCAGGATTCCTCTTTTCTTAAAGGGGAAGCCAGTGACACTTTGCACACTTGGCTGGTACCCAGGAGAGTCAGGTGTCTTGCCCTGCAAGCTGGAGGCCGGGCACACTGTCCTCCCTGTCCCCAGGAGTGTGATCCTGCCTCTCACCTACACCTTCCTTTGCTCTTGAGAAGACCGTATGTGATCTGATTGCACTATTGCCAGGTCCTCGTCTACCTCTACCAACCCAGAACAGAGAAAAAACAGCTTTCTCGGAGTCCAAGGTAATTTTACCTAACAGAGCTTTTTTTCCCCCAAAAGAACTATTCAGCTGGGAATCTCTGTTTGGTGTCTTCACTATTTAGTATCCAACACCCATCATTTCCGGACAGGCTTATTCTAAGTAATGATGTATCAGAGCTGCCAATGAACGTAAGTACGGCCCTGCAGAGGACTCCAGAGAAAATGACTATGAAAGCACAAACAGAAACCAGGATCCTTTTTTATCACTAGCAAAATAAATACACCTCACCAACATGTAACTTATTACTACCTTTTGCCCAGCCTGTTGGTTAAGATCAAGTACACTACATTTTCCTTGATCCCATAAAAAAAAAAAAAATTCATTACATGGTACCCCATAAAAATGTATAATTTTTATGTTTTTATACATCAGTTAAAAAGTAAATTTAAATCACAACCTTCTATCCAAAAATTTTGCTTACAAATTTAGTATGTACAGGGATATTCACTGTAGGTTGCTTCTAACAATAATAAATTAGAACAAGTCCAAGCAAATGATTATAAACTACTATACACCTATGTATTAGAATACCATCTGGTAGTTTAAAAATGATACAGATCTTCATATAGTGACTTGGAAAAATACATAAAATATGTTCAGGCAATAAAGCAAACTGCCAAGCAAATGTAACACTATCTGTGTTAAAATGTGTATACACATATGGCAAACATAAATAAAATATTGTACATATATATATATATATATATATATATATATACATAGTGCAAAAAAGAGTAGTAATGACCTTGATTTCTTGGAAGGAGAAGAGTAGGACAATTTAGAAGGAAGATTTTCATTTGCCTGTATTATTTGAATAGACTACAACAAGAATATATTGTAAGAGCCAGGGATATAGCTCAGTGGTGCAGCACCCACCTGGTCCTGAGTTCAAGTCCCAGTACAGGAAAAAAAAGAATATATTGTGAATTCCTGGTATATTTAATATAGGTTTACCCGTTAAAGGATTTTCTAGGAAATATAATGAAATAGTGTCATCTCAGTTAGATGAAAGTAATATGTCTCGTCAACATATCACGGATGCCAGGAGAATTCCCTTGGCATTCACCAGCCATTTCAGCAGTGAAGACACCCTTTTGTTTGGCCTGGAGAAAAGCCTGAGGCAAAGGTTTAAGGGAATCCAAGGACTGTGTTATTTTGATGAACTCAGGCTTAACCGTTTGATCATACTAATGATAACCCATCACCTGTTGAGAGCCACAAATCATGTACTAAATTTGAACATATCTACCATGCAGGGAAAGACTAATTCCCCAAGTCTAGCTGTGAATCAGCCTGAATCACTGCTCTCCCGCTAACAGTGCCTTCACTGAATAACTTTCCAATTCTCCTACATTTAGAAAATAGAAGCCAGGAGACTAAGTCATCTTGCACATGGCAGGGGAGCTCCGTACAGTAGGGAAGGTGAACAATTCACCTAAGGTTTCCATAAACTTGGAGTTGTTCATTCAATATCCTGTTGAGGAGCACAGTAAAAGTATGACTGAAACTACTTACCTAAGGGGGACACAGAAATCACATTTGTTTTTAAAGATAATTCTTCTTGATAATTAAATGAAAAGTATTCTGTGTCAAGTTCACACTGAAGTTTGAAAGACATAAATTGAAATTAGGTCACCCCCTTCCCCTACTCACCAAGAAGGAGAGCAGAAAGGCACAGCAGCAGGGATACAGTAAGTAGTGTGCTTTTAAAGCTGGTTTCCTCAACACACTGTCAAGGGACTTTGAATAAATCCTAGAGACACAAGGGCATAATCGCTTTCATTGTTTCCAAAGCATCTTAACATCTACTATGTGGTTGTTACAAATAACCTTCAGAATTAGGGAGCAAGTAACAGTGTTCCCATTGCCCAGATGTGGAACTCACAGGAGAGTAGAGTTGAGTTCACCACTGTACAGCTGGCAGTAGTACTAGCTCACACCTATAATCTCTGGGAAGCTGAAGCAGGGGGATCATAAAATCAAGCCCAGGTTGGGAAACTGAACAACTTAAGGAGACTCTGTCTTCAAATAAAAAAAAAAAA